>NW_028274813.1:55993863-56145378 GCF_037043125.1 Eumetopias jubatus
AATCTCCGGACTCTGTGAATGTTTACCTTATATGACAAAAGACACTGTAAATGTGAAGGAATTGAAGATCATGAAATGGAAAGATTATCTGGGATCATTCATGTGAGTTTGATATAATAGCAGTGGTTCTTCTAAGAGGAACAAAGGAGGAATCAGAGTCACAGTGGAAGGCGATTTGATGACAGAAGCAGAGATTAGAGTGACTGGCTTTGAAAAGGGACGAAGAGGCTGTATCCAAGGAACACAGGAGGAGACCACAAGAAACTAAAAAAGGCGGGGAAACAAATTCTCTCATTAGAGCCCTCAGAAGGAAACAACCTTGCTGAAACTGAATTTAGCCCAAGTGAAATTTATTTTGGACTTCTGACCTCCAGAACCATAACAGAATAATTTTGTTGTTGTTGTTTTAAGCCACTAAATTTGTAGTAACCTGTTACAACAGTAATATACCTTGGTACATTAGATCTTAACTAATGGTATCACCTGATTCTCCTTTGTCACACTCACAAAATCAGCACTTTTACATTTGATTTTTTATTTTTAGCTCTTTGTTTCATAAATTGTAAGCTATATATATCATAAACTCTTAAAAACTTGCTTTTATATCTTCAGTGTCCAGGAGAATTCCTGGCATATAGCATACATAAAATAAATATTTTCGTTATGAATGGATACATTGATAACTTTTACTTCTTAGACAAACAAGAAGTTTCATAATAACATTAAACATCTCAATTATTGTACATCTTTTTTTTTCTGCTTTTTAAGCAATGGTTGTTTCTTTAGAGACAGATATGAAGTACAACTATTTCCAGCTATCAGAACTGTTCTCTTCCATTCTCTTTCAATATATAACTCAAGGGAAGCAGAATTTATCACCCTCAAATAAGAATAAGGCATGAAGATTATTTTGACCTGATTTTTTTTTTAAATGGTTTTTGGAAAGAGTAATTTTTTTAAGGTGATACGGGTTTTTTTTTTAAGATTGATTGATTGATTGATTTGACAGAGAGAGACACACCGAGAGAGAGAACACAAGCAGGGGAAGTGGGAGAGGGAGAAGCAGGCTTCCCATGGAGCAGGGAGCCGGATGCAGGGCTCCATCCCAGGACCCCGGGACCACGATCTGAGCTGCAGGCAGACGCTTAACGACTAAGCCACCCAAATGCCCCTTGACCTGATTTTTTTTAAGAAAGAGCAGTCACAGGAGAAGCTGTGAAAATCACATCAAAATTACCCTTTTGTAAGAGAACCGAATCCTTTTTTACTGTGCTTTCCTGGTAACTTCTCATAACTGGTCTCACCCCGTCCCAACATCTTTTTTTGTCTTTAGCAGAAGATGGTACTCAAAGTGATGACTTGGGCCATTTGAGGGAGTTAGTCAGTTTTCCTGGGGTATGTACATTATTAAACTTCTGTGGGTTTTTCTCCTGCTAATCTATCTTTTATTACAGGGGGAATCTCAGCCAAGAACATACAATGATAAAGGGAAGATTCATTTTCCTCCCCTACAATGATAATGGAGTGTTTCATCTCATCCTTATGGGTATTACAGACAAAACTAATAGGTCACTCAAAGAAGGTACTTCCTAAATTTTACGAAACGAAAAATTAGTTTTACTTTCAGAAAACTACATACAAATGTGCTTCGGTTATTACAAAATGTATACTCCAAAAAGTAGTAAATAAAATATTTGTTAACAAATAATTCTTGCTTTGAAGAATCATATGGAGTTCTTTTATAAAATTGAATATTTATCTTTCTTCTGCTTTGCAAATACTATCATCATTCTTGGTGACTTCCTTTTAAAAATATACTATGCTTAAAATGCACATAAACTACAGATGAAAGCAGGAAGTTTCAGAGTACTTGCTTATGAAAATGAGCTCATTTTCTCTAAAGTTTTCAATGGGACATTATTTTACAAAGCCATCTCCTCTAACACATTTAAAATTCTGTGCTTGATTTAAAAATCCCAATTTATACAATTTCATAAAAAGCATATTTTGTATATAAAGACTAAATATTTTAGTGTTATTTGTTAATATTTTGCTTTAGATAGTTCCATCTGTTTATATTACCATTGTTTTAGAATTGATTGACCTTTCATTTTGCCATAATCTTTAATGAATTGATTATGATAAAGAAAAACCTCAGATTATTATTTTATGGAATGGGTAGGGCTGTCTTCTATTTTTTTAATTACAATATTTGAAATATTGCAGAAACACCAAAATAGCCCAATAACAGCACTTATAGAGTTCAGGAAAGCCTGATAACTATGGTTCATGCACTTTCAATTTTCAATTTTCCTCTGAGAGATTGAGGTCTGCTCAATGGTGTGTATTGAATTGAATCTCTTCTCTGCTATCAGGTATATCTAATTTTTGCTTTTAAAAGATGCTTCTTGGCTAGATGATTATTAAACATAAGTATATGCCAAGCGATCCATTCGAAGATTTAAAATGAGGGTTCTTATGTTAAATTACACTTATAAAAGAAATAAGGGCTCACTTTCTAATATAAGGAAATTGAGTACTGTTTTTCTTCTAAGTTTTAATTTTTCTGTTTTACTCTTCAAGGCATTTCAACTTAATGATTTGTTAACCAGAGGCTTGACAATATGGTTACATTATTAAATTTAGAGAAAACACTACATGTGATACTCACAAGAGTGATCCTATCACTAGGTTGCTCATTAGTACCAATGTTTTATTTTTAAGGTGATTATACCATAATGTTTGATGTCACTGGATTTCATATCATGCTATTTTTGGAGACATTGATAATATTCTTAAATTTACCATCTTCTCATAATATAAAAATTCTTTAACTGCTTCAATGTATTAAAAATAATAGGCCCAAAATGGAGAGACTATTCTAAACTCCACATCACCAGAGATTTAACTAACTGACAGTTTTGGCTGTCCCAGAAATGGAATGTTAAACCAATCAATCAGGAATCACCTTATCAGCATTAGTTAGGTCATCTGCCTGATCAACCCCTGCCATCTCTTTTAAGGAAAGTAAACTTGCAATTATCAATTTGCCTTTTTGTCTACTACAAGGTCTTTGTTCCTGCTTTCTTCTACCTGTAAGATCTCTTGCTTTGTATAGCTCTTCAGGGCTTCTCTCTACCTGCTAGATTGGATGCTGCCATGAATTGCTAAATAAGCCAATATGATCCGTTAAATTTCGTTTTCTGACAAATGGAAGACAGATACATCTAAGAAAGGATTATGATGGATATTTAAAGCAAGGCTTATTATTTGGGGGTCGGTTGACCTTTCATATATGTAATGTAAGTAGTTTGTCAAGCCTTTGAAACTATCGTCAAATTTCTATGTGCGTGTACATTTCTCTGGAGAAAGAATCCATAGTCACCCCAAATGTTAAGAACAGTGCTAAGTTAGTGATCTTTATAGCTTAAAAGAAAATAAAGGTGACCACAGATATAATGTAAAAAGAATTTGATTTCGACTGATAGCAGAGAAGCTTTGGTTTTATTTGCTATGCTAAGTGATTTCACATAAGAGATATTTTGAAGTTTAAGAAAAGTGGAATCTTTTAATAAGAATCGAATTTTAGCTTAATGAACTCAATGAATTCCATGCCTAAATGTAATATGCATTTTTGAACAGTGAGTGTTACATTTTCATTAGTAGGAGTTATTTCAGTTGATCAGAAGATCTGGCACCTGCAAACTCTTGCTTTTTCTGATTCCCATCTTTCCAACACCCCTGTCTTTTCTTCACACAGCAGTCAAAGGGGGGTTGTAAAAACCTTCACTTAAAGCCCTCCAGTTGCCTCCCATTCCAATTACAACAAAATCTAAATGTTTATATATGGTTTGCAAAGCTATGTGTGATCCCTGCCTACTTCTTTAATTTCATTACATACAGATTGTCCTGTTGTCCTTTATGCTTCAGTCATAGGAGCCTTTGCCAGTTTCCAGAGCTTGTTCTTTTTTTGGAGCCTTTGCATCATTTATTTTCTCTGCCTAAAATGCTCCTTCTCTAGATCTTTGCATGGTTTACTCAGTGTTCAGGTGCCTCTGTGAACATTGTCTCCCAGGAGAGGCTTTTCTTGACTACCAAATGTGAAGTTCTTTCTTGGTTTTCTCCATCACTTCATTTTGATTTGTTCTCTTCCTACTACTTAGTATGAGTCATTAATAGCTTACATATTTGTTTGTTTGCTCATTGTCTGCTTGTGGACACTTGAATGTAAAGTTCATGAGAGCAAGAGTGTCATCTTTCTTGTTTACTGCTGTATCTTCAGTGCTTGGAACTTGCCTGAAATATGGGGAAAACTCTATGAAGTATTTATGAAGTAAATTAAATAAAATTTCATTAAATAAAGGTTTATATTTGTCTCCTAATTGGTATAGTTACAGGAGCTTGGTGACAGGGAATGAGAAATAGCCTTTGACGATAAAGTGCTCAGCTATGGTCATACCAGATGAGCACCACTCTGCAGGTATTCCTACCTTATATCTTTATTTTTCTCTTCATTCGGATGTCTGTAAAAAAATGAAAACAAATAGGAGTCATTTACTTTTCTCTGAATGACCTCGAAAAGGCACTGATACATGATGCCTCTTAGTCTCCCCTTTACTTTCTCTCTATGTGGACGTAGGCCTGGTTTTCCAATTTGTTGTTTGACAAATGACTGAAAATCTTGCAATTTGATGAATAACCAATACTTATTCAGATTTGAAGATTGATATTTTGTACTCATTGTACAAAGGTTGATAAACTTTTTTAAGAATTTTATTTATTTATTTGAGAGAAAGAGAGAGAGCATGCAATTGGGGGAGGAGCGGAGGGATGGGGACAAGCAGACACCACACGGACTGTGGAGCTTGACTTGATGCTCGATCTCACCACCCTGAGATCATGACCTGAGCCAAAATCAAGAGTCAGATGCTCCACCAACTGAGCCACCCAGGTGCCCCTCGTTTATGATCTTTTAAATAAAGACCTAGGAGTTTATATCAGAAGACTGGCTTTTCAGCACAGCATAGATGATACTGGAAGCTCCTGCATATCAAGCCAACTTGCTACAGAGGGACTCTGGAAGAACATGAGGGTGTAAACTAAAAAAACGTTTTAAATTTGGCACCAACAGGGAGCACTGCTATAATCTGAGGAGGGATGGACGTAGAGGAGCTGCCATAGATGTACATGTCTGTAAATCTGGGTTTGACCACATGGCACTGTGTGTCAGCAAGAAGGAAGATCATCACTAAAGACATCTATGCCCTCCAGTTTGCTCTTTCAGTTTGCTGTTTACAAACAGGCTTAATTG
Source organism: Eumetopias jubatus (assembly GCF_037043125.1). Classification (NCBI taxonomy): domain Eukaryota; kingdom Metazoa; phylum Chordata; class Mammalia; order Carnivora; family Otariidae; genus Eumetopias; species Eumetopias jubatus. The sequence continues at coordinate 55,999,175 of NW_028274813.1, forward strand.
CCATTGGTTCTTTTTTTTTAATTATGTTATGTTAATCACCATACATTACATCATTAGTTTTTGATGTAGTATTCCAGGATTCATTGTTTGTGCATAACACCCAGTGCTCCATGCAGTTCGTGCCCTCTTTAATACCCATCACCAGGCTAACCCATCCCCCACCCCCTCCCCTCTAGAACCTTCAGGTTGTTTCTCAGAGTCCATAGTCTCTTATGGTTCATCTCCCCCTCCGATTTCCTCCCTTCATTCTTCCTAGCAAGCCTCTTATTATCATACAGCCAGCCACAACCTCAAAGAGAAGATGTGAGACTTCGAGCTAGTAGGCTCAGTAGACACAAAAAAATGCTCTCTTTCTATATAACATCCACATATCAGATTTGTACTCTGCATTAATAAATAGGCTTATTAATTATGTATTTCATTATGCAAATTCCAAAATTGTTTTTAAGATAGCTGCTCAGTGAAAAAAATTATGTAGATAATATTGCATTAGAGACTAAAGTGTGGTGGTAAAAAGATATTGAATTATCTTATTCTGAATAATGGTATTTATAAGAATGTATATGAAAGAATGTTTTAGGAAAGTAAATATGAATCCCTAGTATATCCTTCCAAAACACTGAAGAGTATATAGGCCTTAAGTCAAAGCACAAAAACTGAAGTAAACGGTAAGGAAGTATGGAAAGCTAAAGCAAGATGACAGAAATAAGACAAACTATTATAAAAGGTAATAATTTTTTATTACAATGGACAAGTAGGTAAGAACAAAGAGAAGAAGAAATACAAAAATGTAAATGAACATTTAGCTAGAAAAGTTAGAAAAAGACTAAATATGTAAAAGGAAACAGGAGAGAAACATTGATGAAAGTAAAAAAATGAATTACAAAAGATGATTGTATCATAAACTTACTAACTAAATTCAAAAAGTAATATATTATTTTTCAATAGCCAAATTACCATTAACATTTATTTAAGGAATAAAGAAATAAAACACTTAGAAGTCCTGAAGTAGATAATGGCATAATTGTGGGTGAGGTTAAAAATAATAAGCTATATGTCAAATACAGTTATATGTTATAATAAAGATAAAATGATTATCAAACAAGGACCCTGTTATCAAGAATGAGACTGGGGCACCTGGGTGGGTCAGTCAGTTGAGCGTCCACTTCTTGATCTCAGCTCAGGTCTTGATCTCAGGGTTGTGAGTTTGAGCCCTACGCTGGGCTCCATACTGGGTATGGAACCTATTTAAAAAAAAAAAAAATTATTAGGCTGTATCAGATTTACATAGGTTGTAAATGCAGGCTATCTGAAGTGGTGACATCTAAGCTGATGCCTAAAAAGTGGGGGAGGGGAGTAAGGTCACAGGCAAAGGAAACAGCATATTCAAAGGCCCTGAGATGGGCAAAAACTTGGAGTGTTTGGAAACAATTAGCCATGTTTAGTAAATTTGAGAAGATTCAAGATTATATTTATAATAATATCACTTTTCATCAGTTTTGATACTAATATGTATATGACAAATGATAGAATTATGTTAGGATTACTTTTGATAAGGACATGCCTATGGAGATTTGTTTTATGTGTGAAATTCATCTGCCATATGTGTTTCAGCAATACAGATAAAGGGAAAAAGTAGAAAACCATCTCTCTAATCATGTGTTCCTGCTCATACTTTTACAGCAGTGGATTTTAATTTTTTGTCTCAGGTCTCCTTTCCATTCTTAGAAATTATGCTGTGAATCATTGAATACATGCTCTACAATTGTTCTTTCTATGTTGAACCTGTTTTTCTATGAAGAATGCAGTCTTATCTTTATCTGGACAATTTAATTTTTCCCCTAGTTTTTCTGATGTGCACTCTTTTTTTTTTTTGCTATAATTCCTTGTCTAGAAAATCAAATTTTATTATTTTACATCACCACATAACCTGCTATTTATTTTTCACTTATCATGATACTCAGCTGCAAAGAAAAATGAATTCCTAGTCTAAATTTCAGTTTATTATATATGAAATTCTATTCACTTGAAGGGGATACTGAGGTTATTCTGTCTTTGGTCATTTGTTGCCAAGTAAATCAACAGAACTGGTATCACAGTTTTTCTAAGTCTCAGAAGGCTTTCCATTACTTCTTTGATACAAACATCAGGAAAACCATATTTGTAAAAGATGGATGTCACATATACATGGCTGGCTTTGTACTTCTCCACAGAGTCACTGACTACCACTGTCATTTAGGATTAATGATTGAGTATTTCCAATAAGCTCTTTTCCTTGATCTTATTTATGGCTTTATAGAACACTTTATGTTCCTTTATTTTTGTGACTCAAGGTTACTCTTATCGCACTGAGTGTTAAACCCATTGTCCTACTTCAGGGTTTTAGGATTTTGTTTGTTTCCTCATCTGGGCTAGAATTCCTCTCTTGCCATACGTTTTCTGGCTTCATTTCTGGTTAACGCTCACTACATTCTAAAGTTGTATCGATCACTACATTCTAAAGCTGTATTCCCTTGAATTGTTTCACCACTTCTAGTAGGGAGACAACCTTACAATTATAGTAAATATAGTACATACAATGCATAAATGCATATAGTACTTTTTAACTGCCTTAAGAAGAAAGCCAAGCATTTGTATGACCAGCAGGGCACTGTAAGAATTCCAAATATAAGAGCACATGGTTGGTGCTCACTTGAAACATACGTATTTATGCAAATTCTTCTGTACTTTTGTTAACCTAAACTTTTTTCTGCCTGTATGCAGACACAATACTTTCATTTTTCGTTACATACTTCTGCTAAAATGGCAAATGTTCATAAATAGCAATAATTTGTCCCAGCCATTTTTCAACAGAAGCTTGTTTTAGCGAACAATGTCATATCGAAAGACCCTTGACCACACTCTTTCAAAATGAGCTATTCATGTCTTTTTGTATTTCGTGCTGACTGTAATAGTTTTGTTCAATGGAGAAGTATGTTTTAAATATGCTAAAATATGGGGCGCCTGGGTGGCTCAGTCGTTAAGCGTCTGCCTTCGGCTGAGGTCATGATCCCAGGGTCCTGGGATCGAGCCCCGCATCGGGCTCCCTGCTCCGCGGGAAGCCTGCCTCTCCCTCTCCCACTCCCCCTGCTTGTGCTCCCCCTCTCACTGTGTCTCTCTCTGTCAAATAAATAAAATCTTTAAAAAAAATTAAAAAAATAAATATGCTAAAATGTGTAGAATTAGTATCTCATAATAGTCGTATTTTCCAAATATGAGATAGAAACTGCAGAGTTGTAGAGGAAATCTGTAATAAAACTGCTTTTTACATTCGTTATTATTTGTAATTAGCCGGTAGTGATGTATGGGTTTGTATACTTCTTTTATTTATATTTATGTCCTTTTCCTGGGTTTCTCTTATAAAGTCAACTGTAACTGCTTGAAAGAAAATAAGGAATGCTTTAATATTTGTGCACTTTCAGTATTCATCGACCTGAAAAGAATCATGATATAGTGGAGAGAACATGACCTTTAGAGATAATCAAAGGCAGATTTGAATCCTGGCTTTTTCCCTTTTGATATGTGTGTGTGCATGTGTGTGTGTAATGTTAAAAGCATTTTTATTTTTATTTTTTTATTTTTTTTAGTTTATTTTTTTAAAGATTTTATTTATTTATTTATTTGAGAGAGAGAGAATGAGAGATAGAGAGCACGAGAGGGAAGAGGGTCAGAGGGAGAAGCAGACTCCCTGCCGAGCAGGGAGCCCGATGCGGACTCGATCCCAGGACTCCAGGATCATGACCTGAGCTGAAGGCAGTCGCTTAACGACTGAGCCACCCAGGCGCCCCGTTAAAAGCATTTTTTCCAATTTTATTTATTTACTTGAGAGAATGAGAGAGAGAGAGAGCGAGCATGAAAGGGGGTTGGGTCAGAGGGAGAAGCAGGCCACTGAGCCACCCAGGCGCCCCTGTTAAAAGCACTTTTAATGATGGAATTTAAGTCACTGTTGTCAGGGAAATATTTTTTTATCAGAAAATACTATAAGCTCTTCTTATATCATACAATTCATCAAACTGCCTCAAAAACCCTTTAAAAATACTCAAGTGTGTGTTTTCAGCATTGGTTTCCATTTTTTTCTTTCCCGTCTCTTCTTTTTTTGTCATCAAGATTTTTTTTTAATTTAATTTTATTATGTTATGTTAATCACCATACATTACATCATTAGTTTTTGATGCAATGTTCCATGATTCATTGTTTGTGCATAACACCCCGTGCACCATGCAGTATGTGCCCTCTTTAATACCCATCACCAGGCTAACCCATCCCCCACCCCCCTCCCCTCTAGAACTCTCAGTTTGTTTTTCGGAGTCCATCGTCTCTCATGGTTCGTCTCCACCTCCGATTTCCCCCCCTTTTCATTTTTCGCTTCCTATTATCTTCTTCTTCTTTTTTTTTTTAACATATAATGTATTATTTGTTTCAGAGGTACAGGTCTGTGATTCAAGTGTTACACAATTCACAGTGCTCACCGTAGCACATACCTTCCCCAATGTCCATCACCCACCCACCCCATCCCTCCCACCCCCCACCACTCCAGCAACCCTCAGTTTGTTTCCTGAGATTAAGAGTCTCTTATGGTTTGTCTCCCTCTCTGGTTTCATCTTGTTTCATTTTTCCCTCCCTTCCCCTATGATCCTCTGTCTTATTTCTCAAATTCCTCATATCAGTGAGATCATATGATATATGTCTTTCTCTGATTGACTTACTTCGCTTAGCATAATCCCCTCTAGTTCCATCCACATCATTGTAAATGGCAAGATTTCTTTCTTTTTTTGATGGCTGCATAATATTCCATTGTGTGTGTGTGTGTGTGTGTGTGTGTGTGTGTGTGTGTGTGTGTGTGTGTGTATACCACTTCTTCTTTATCCATTCATCTGTTGATGGACATCTTGGCTTTTTCCATAGTTTGGCTATTGTGGACATTGCTGCTATAAACATCAGGGTGCACGTACCCCTTCGGATCACTACATTTGTATCTTTGGGGTAAATAACACAGTAGTGCAATTGCTTGGTCGTATGGTAGCTCTATTTTCAACTGTTTGAGGAACCTCCATACTGTTTTGCAGAGTGGCTGCACCAGCTTGCATTCCCACCGACAGTGTAGGAGGGTTCCCCTTTCTTCGCATCCCCGCCAACATCTGTCATTTCCTGACTTGTTAATTTTAGCCATTCTGACTGGTGTGAGGTGGTATCTCATTGAGGTTTTGATTTGGATTTCCCTGATGTCAAGTGATGTTGAGCACTTTTTCATGTGTCTGTTGGCCATTTGGATGTCTTCTTTGGAAAAAATGTCTGTTCATGTCTTCTGCCCATTTCTTGATTGGATCATTTGTTCTTTGGGTGTTGAGTTTGATAAGTACTTTATAGATTTTGGATACTAGCCCTATATCTGATATGTCATTTGCAAATATCTTCTCCAATTCTGTCCATTGTCTTTTGGTTTTGTTGAATGTTTCCTTTGCTGTGCAAAAGCTTTTTATCTTGATGAGGTCCCAATAGTTCATTTTTGTCCTTGCTTCCTTTGCCTTTGGCAATGTTTCTAGGAAGAAGTTCCTGCAGCTGAGGTCAAAGAGGTTGCTGCCTGTGTTCTTCTCTAGGATTTTGATGGACTCCTGTCTCACATTTAGGTCTTTCAACCATTTTGAGTCAAAGATTGTTGAAAGAGACTTAGTGTTGTTTGCACTTTTAATATACCTCCTTTTACAAATGTCACTCAGTCTCTTTTCAAGCAGCCTAACTTCTTTCTGCTACCATTTCAAGATATATTTTTGAATTTCAGTTCCTAAATATAGACTTCCTTGATCTCCACTTAGTTTCTCTTGTGAATGCTCATAGACCTTATCCAAGACACCTTGATTCTATTTCAGGTATAAAAAAGGAAGCTCTTAAAATGTTTGATAGCACTCTAGTAGTTGGCCTTGTGTTGCTTAACTGCCCATCATATGCTTGTTCTTCTCCAATTGTTTTTATCTTCTTTCTTAATTTAAAGCTTTCCTTGTGTTATTCTTTATGCCTGGGACTCTCTTCGTTTTTCATTGCTTTCATCTGCCATTTCTAAGTCATCCTTAGACATCCTTTTCCCTGGGAACTTCAGTGTTCTTTGCATGATTCAGCTGAATTAGATGTTCTTCCTATCGTGCACCCAGCTCCTTCTACTTAGTTAGCACAAATAACCCCATGTGAGCATTTGTCACATTACAAATGTACTTGTTCATTTATCTGGTTGTCTTCTTCACCATAATGTAAGCTTTACTAGGGAAAAAAATATCTTGTTTACTATTGCGAGCTTGAATGCCTGGCATAGTTTCAAGCTCGCATACTATTGCGAGTTTGAAACCCTGGCATAAGGTACACATGAATATTATATAAGCATCCAATATATATCTTTTAAATAAAAGAATAATTTCTATTTAATAAAGTGATGACTTTTTATATTCCTATTTGGGACATGTTTTGTTGTTGTTTTTTTAATTAAATTATTCCCATTTAGATCTTTATTTTTTTAATTCAAATTCAATTAGCCAACATATAGTACATCATTGGTTTCAGATGTAGAGTTCAGTTATTCATCAGCGTTGCATATAACACCCAGTGCTCATCACATCATGTGCCCTCCTTAAAGCCCGTCAGCCAGTTACCCCATCCCCCCACCCACCTCCCCTCCGGCAACCCTCAGTTTGTTTCCCTCTGGATCTTTTTTTTCTTTTTTTTAAGATTTTATTTATTCATTTTAAGAGACAGCACGAGCAGCGGGAGCAGTAGAGGGAGAGGGAGAAGCAGGGAGCTGGATGCAGGGCTTGATCCCAGGACCTTGGGATCATGACCAGAGCCGAAGGCAGACACTTAACTGGCTGAGCCACCCGGGCACCCTGGGACATGTTTTTATTTACACTATTTTATTGCAAGTTCCTTGAAGTCAAGGAAGTTTTAAAATTCTTGACTTACCATGCTCAATTGACATCTTTTGATGATTTATTTATGTTCAAGGGGTTTATAAATATTATTTTTGTAGTTATGAAAAACACTATCTTATATCTTATAATCTTTTGAATTATGAGAAAATATCAGTGCTTTTTATTTTTTATTTTTATTTATTTTTTATTTTTTTGATATTCAGTGTTTTTGAAATGGGTATATAAGAACGTGTCTTTTAGATTCTGTGATAACATTCTGAGCAGTTGGTATATAAAGAGAGAGAGTAGACTCCATGACTAAACCTCATTTTTTTAAACAGGGAAAGAATAAAGATGTTTGTTTGATAATATTGATGCCTAAATTAAAGTGAGGAAATCTTTCAATTATTTGGAAGATTTAATTTAAAAAGTCAGAGAGGGGTGGTCTGGGTGGCTCAGCTGGTTAAGTGTCTGACTCAATTTCTGCTCTGGTATGATCTCAGGGTCCTGAGATCGAACCCTGCCTGGGGCTCCACACTCAGCCAGGGAGTCTGCTTCTCTCCTTCTCCCTCTGCCCCTACCCTGCCCACCTGCACTCTCTCTCTCTCCCAAATAAATAAATCTTAAAAATATTAAAAATCATATAGATTAATGTGTATTTTTATTGCTTAAATAAAACTGGATTTATAAGTAAATATTAAACTTTAGAGCACCCAAAATTAGAAGTTCAGGGGCACCTGGGTGGCTCAGTCAGTTAAGCCTCTGACTCTTGATCTTGGCCCAGGTCTTGATCTCAGGATCTTGAGTTCAAGCCCCAGGCTGGCGTGGAGCTTACTTAAAAAAAAAATAAAAAGTGTATAACTGGATTCTAGTCCTGGCTCTACCAGTAAATGTAAATTCCATGGCAAGGCACTTATTTAATTGTTTTATATATAAGCAAGAATGATATCAAAATAGATTTTTAAAATCCTTTTCAGTCTAAAATTATGATTCAATGTAAGAGATCTAAATATGAGCATGCAATGAACTCTTAAATCACACAGTTTAATTTTAACTGTGTTTCAATTTCAGTTGACTAAACTCCTATTTGGTGGTTAGAGGAAAGAGGTGGATTATAATTATTAAAAGCATAATAAATGTTAAATAATAATTGATTTAATTATAATTGTATGCATTTTAATGACAAATTATTTCTCATATCAATTTATTTATTCTTATTTTGTTTATTTATTCTTATTTTATTTTTACTGCTCCTTTCACATGCCTGAGTAGAAATGTTAGATTAAATTAGTTATCACCGGGTACCTGGGTAGCTCAGTTGGTTAGGCGGCTGCCTTCGGCTCAGGTCATGATCCTGGAGTCCCAGGATCGAGTCCCACATCGGGCTCCCTGCTCAGTGAGGAGTCTGCTTCTCCCTCTGACCCTCTTCCCTCTCGTGCTCTCTATTTCTCATTCTCTCTCTCAAATAAATAAATAAAATCTTTAAAAAAAATAAATTAGTTATCACCTGCAGAGTATAAAAGCTTTAATAAATAAGATTACCTGGAGCTTACTTATTTATTGGACCATTCTAGATTTTTATAAAATCTGCATAGTGACTGCGCAAGAAGAATCCTTTATTCTTCATTCCCCCATGGTGTGTGTGTGTGTGTGCGTGTATGCGCACGCACGCGTGTGTGTGTGTGTGTGTATGTGTGTGTATACACACAATTTCTTTAAACCCCAGCTATTATACCCTACAATACCCTATTATCATGAAACAGTGAGAGAACAAAATATGGTAGGAACAATATTCTCTGAAAAGCAATTTAATAACAGGAATGCCACTTCTGAGATCTTACAAATTCTAACAGTAGTTATATCCATTTTTGCTAATGTAATCAATTAAACAAGAGAAATTGAATTATTCAGGTTTATTCAATTTCAAGTAAGGAAGAAAAACAAAAATTTTGATGCTGAAATGTTTCCTAGTAACTTGTATTAAATGTAACCTGGTCTTTTTGAAGATGGCATCTTGATGATATAACAGAAAACTCTTTATTTCTCCATCTGTATATATCATAAAACATTTTACAAGCTATGGACCAAATATGTTTTCAGTGGATCATTGAGGGCAGGTAATTCCTGTTCAGTTGTGTAATAGTTTATTTTATCTCTGTTTCAAATAGAAATAATCTAGTGAATTATTCACTCCATGTTAACTTCCCCTGTTGAAGACTATCAACAATCTCAAAAAAAAAAAAAAAAACAACCTTTTTGTGATACTATTCCTCTGGAAAGGTTTCTGCTGAGTGACTTCGTTTTCACTTGGAAAAACAGTAATTCACAGATTCTAAGGTAAAATACACCATGATGCACTTGGTAAGTAATGTCAAAATATTTGCCCTACTAAGAAGCCTCTCTTATTTGCCTCTCAGAACTGAGCCAGGGATCAATAAACTCTGTGATCAGCTCCAGGGCGTTCACTCAAAAGAATTAGTAGCAGAAGTAGCTTCAAGAGTCAATATAACTGCCTAGAATCTGAGTGTGAAGTACAGAAAGATTTAACACAACTTTTTTGTCACTTTGAAATTTTTTTCAGTACCTGATTATCGCAATTATCATAAAATTCTCAGCTTATTTTATTAAGTCATATAGATAACTCATCCTCAAACTCACTACAGATTTTAACTTTTTCTTGATTTATGAAAATATTAGAGATGGATGTTAGGGAAATTAATGTTTAGTAACATTAATTGCTTACTAAAATAAGGTAAAATTTTGTATTGAGTTATAATTCCAAAATAAATTTGTAGACTTTAAGTGCCTAATTTGATTAGCTTTTACAAACGTAAACACTCATGTAGCCATGTTCCAAAGATCAAGATACGGAACATTTCTCTTACCGTGACATTCCCTCATGCTTCTTTCTAGTCAGTAGTACACTCTAGGACCCAAGCAATGATTGTCAGAACAATGAATTTTCTCAAATTGCATATATAGCTGAAATCATGCTATGCACTTTTCATGTACATGTACTGACTTATATTGGTCAACTTGATGTTTTGAGATTTATCCACATTGTTGCTATATCAGCAATTGTCTCTTTTTATTTGTGGAATATCATCCTATTAGTTGATAACACCCACTGTTTAATCATATTTCTCTCTATAGATGTTTTGAGTTGTTTCAGTTTTTGCTCATTACAAAGAAAGCTTATATAATTGTTCTTGTACAAATTTTTTTGTGGAAATACTTTCATTCTGTTTAGTATAAACCTGTGAGTGGAATTTCTGAAACATAGTGTGGTCATATGACATAATTTGGAATTTGATTAGGTTTTTTTAAAGGGTCATATAAACTGAGAAATATTAAAACTACGAAGTCAAAATAACCAGCGTTTGTTTATGTTCCTATCTATATTGAAATCCATGGGTATTACATATTCGACAGTGAAATTGAGGTAGTTTTATGGGTAGAGCAATTGTAATTTAAACAAATTACAGGAAATTAGAGTTCATGGCAATGATCAGAGCATTGACTTTGGGTGAAGCCAAATACTTATTTGCAGGGACATGAAAGCAATTTGCTTTCAGATGGTATTAGATTAACATACTTATGTGCTATTGAGAAGTTACTTGATGTTGATCAGCCCACTTTTAACTCCCTGAGTTTTGGTTTCATTGTGTTTTTAATTGAGAACCCTAATAACCACAGTGCAGGGTCACTGTCATGCTTTGAGATGAAATATGTAGAGTTTGTAGCAAATTCTAATTAGTAGTATTTATTATAAAGTATGTGAAGAATACACAGCTTGCTGGTTCTCAAAGTTGGAAGCAGTTCCAAAGTGGAAGCGAATGAAGGGACAGGACCTTTTAACAAACCACATGAAAGTTCATCCAGCACGTTGGAAAGAGAAGGGTTTGGAATTAGTTTACCTTCCTCAGGAAGGCATGTGAGTATCCTCTGAATGTGTATAAGTCTGAGTAACAGGTCAGGTAATTTTATTTGGGAGTACAAGCGATAATATCCAACCCTGTGTTCAAATTGAGCATTTGTTAACCTTGCTGTATATTAAATATAGGGGAACAGCACAAAGAGATGAACTCTTTACAGTAACAAATCCATGGGTACACACTGAATTGTATGTGTACATGAAAACATGTAAATTTTGCAATTAAATGTGAAGATTCATAATGCAGACCTTATAGAGTACAAATAAAAATTTAAAAAAAGAAAAAAGCTAGGTTCCTTTTATTCAAGATCTGGAAACATTGTTTAAGAACAGAGGTTCATACTATATTTTGATGACTACTTATATCTTTTCCCAATAGTTTTGTAATGAGAATCTGACATTGAAAGTAATGTAAAATTTTAATACAAATTTTGATTATGTGGATTATATAGTTGGACTTATATAATGATACTCAGCATGTTTTCAAAGTAAAAATTGCTCCTTCTAGCCCTCCTTTTTATTTCTTCTCACCAGAAACTCCTTATGAGGTCAACAGTGGCACAATTGCCCACTTGTTTATTTTAAAACAAACGAACAAACATAACCATAATGAAAAAAATCCAGAATAGTTCATTTAGTATAACGAGACTAAAAATTGATCATCTGATTTATTATTTTTAATTATAAAGTTTATTTTATACTTTCAAAGGTACAAATTCACCTTTCTTATTTCTTCCTCAAAATTATTTCTGACTGAAAAACGTGTTATGCTAGAAAGATCACCTAGCTATCCATACACATGGTTTCAGTTCTCCTGTTGACTTCTGGGAGCTCAGAAAAGCCTGTTAGCATATGTATGCTTCAAATTTTTGTTTCCTTTTTCTAAATGACTAATTTAAAACATTGTGCCACTGGGGTGTAAAGATAATGTTTTCCAAAGCATTTTAGAGTCTTAAATCTGAAAATTTCATGGACAGGAAAATGGTTTTGTATAACCACAGCTTTAATGCTTTTTTCCTAGGAGAAATTACCAAATTATTATTCTTTCATCAAGAACTAAATATATTCTTTTATATCTCCAAAGCTGGTCCCTATGGACAAGGACAATTGAACATAGTTAAAAAAGAAGCAGCATTTAATTTATTTTCAGCTGGCAACCACAAGAATGGGTTCTTTCTCTTATTTATTTTTATTTAATCTATGAGGCTGATGGCTCCCTCGTGAGAGGATAATATGAATTCAGCAATCAGGACATTATTTTAACATTCCTTACGTGCCATATTAAGTTTCTACATAGCCTTCCCTTGTATGAGGCAGAAGACAAAACAAAAAATGTTTTGCAGCATGGTCTTTGAATGTTCATTTATTCTTCAGATACATCCGAGGCTCCAAGATGACCTGCAAATATAACCAGTCAGATAATACATGTTCCAGAGACGTTAAGTGGCGCTATCTGGCACTGTGTTGCATGCAGAATTCTACAGCTATTTTACTGCATTTCATGATGTTAGAGAATACCAAAAGAACTTGCAGGTATAACCAACACAAATAGACAATGAATGTAATGAAAAAGCAAGGAATGATCTTCATCTTGTTTTGTCTTCACTGGTGTTATCCTCATTTTGTTTATGATGAATTACCATAGGCATATTTTAGTGAATTAATGGAATTATTGAATTAGTCTTTGATGTATCATTTTCATGCGCCTTTTCCCACTGTACTGTCTACAAGTGAATTACGTCTTTCCAGACAACTTAGCAAAACAAGCTATGAGTATTCATGCATTATGAGATTGGATGATAAAAATGGCTAATTATAGGAGAATCCCATGGAATGTGCTGCTTTGTCATTGTTTTTGTAATTCTGTCCTTTTATGTATTGATGACAATCTAAACTATTACCTTGTTACTAATCCGAGATTTGAAGTCAGCATGTAAGATTCAAAATAATTATGATGGCCCGTTTTTGATGCATGCAGTATACAAGGTTTCACTAATGCTTGGTGGAATTACATCTTAAAAGAATATAATAAAAAATGGCCTTGCACAAATATTCTATTTGATTTTTTAGAAAAGCAATTACTATGACTGTCTGGGTGGCTCAGCCATCTAAGCGTCTGCCTTGGGCTCAGGTCATGATCTCAGGGTCCTGGGATCCAGCCCCACATTGGGCTCCCTGCTCAGCAGGGAGCTTGCTTCTCCCTCTGCCCCTCCCCCCAGTTTGTGCTCTTTCTCTCTCACTTACTCTCTCTCTCTCAAATAAATAAATACAATCTTAAAAAAAAAAAAAACTTCTAGCCCTCTCCCTCTGCCCCTCCCCTCCCTCTCCCCACCGCAGGTGCGTGCTCTCTGTCTCTCTCTGAAATAAATAATCTTAAGAAAGATATCACACTGAAGAAAGGATGGAAATGGAGAAGACGAAAGGTTTCTAGCTGGCTTATCTGTTGGTTGGTACACAGAAGAGAGATGTAACCACTATTTTATCTGAATGTAGCTTCAAGATATGAGATGTGTACAGCTGAGATAACGTGCCAAGTGTAATAAAACCACACAACTGACTCTGATTTTACTGTGTTAGCATCAAATTTTACATCCTAACCATTTGTAAAGACATAACTTTTAGATATCCTCTCAAACTTAGCTATGTATTTTTTCTTTCAAGTAAGTTTTCTGTCCAATGTAGGGCTTGATTTCAAAACCCCAAGATCAAGAGTCGCATGCTCTATGGACTGAGCCAGCCAGGCAGCCCTTAGTCATGTATTTCTAGCATGTACTGTTAAGATGTCCCACGTGACCGGCGAACACAATGCTAATCTGTGAAGCTGTTTAAAATCATGCATTTATGTTATATGCAACTAATGAATCGTTGAACACTACAACAAAAACTTATAATGTACTATATGCTGTCTAACTGAACATAATAAAAAAAATCATGCATTTATTGGTAGATGTTACTTTTATTCTGAATAGCAATTAGAGTGAGAGAACAAATAGTTAATGACCAAGCTGCCATGTTTTATTATGCCTACATTTTTGTTTGCAGAAATATAGCTTAAATAATTTTGAGGAGATGCTGAATTCATTTGTAGAAATGTAAAACTAGACTTCAGGAGTCTGTTTTGACTCATTTTGAACTTTTAATCACACACACAATAATACATTTTAAAAATAATTGCTTTGTATTTTAAAAAGGAATTTTAGTAGATAATTTCCTAAATTGCCAAAAAAATTCGGTAACTTTCTGCCACCGAGATATCATCATGACTAATTGGAAATGGATTAAAATGAAGTCATATTAATTTATATAACTCATATACCCTCACCTTACCAGTCTACTACTTTAATGCAAGGTTTCACTGACTTTCCTTCAAGGCTATCATTCTGCTTAGTTGCTGAAAATCCAGTCTTTTTTCCAGATGCCTATTCCTTTTCGGAAAAGATTTGAGAAATCCCTGGGACAGTGTTTCTCAAATTTAGCATGTATTGCCGTCACCCAAACAGCTAGATTGCTGAGTCCCTTCCCCAGAGTTTCAGTTTGGTAAGTCTGTGCCAGGGCTCAAGAATTTGCATTTCTAATGTTCCAAACTGATGCTGATGCTGTTATTCTAGGGCCCACACTTTGAAAACCATTACCTAAAGGAATGCCTATAATTACATGGCCCATTTTGTCTTTCTTTTGATCACCACATTAGTGAACTAGCTGATTACAATATTCTGATGTTTGACCTCTTGCCAGAAAGAAAACACTTGAGACAGGTTTCTGCAGCTGCTTCCCTGGGGCTGATGCTGCTCGACTCAGTATCACTTCATCCTCCTTAGGAACATTGTAATTTTGGACTCTATTTCATTTATGTCCACTCTGACTTCATTATTTTCTTCACACACACAAAAGAAGAAAATTACAGACCACTCTCCCTGATGAACACAGATGGTGCCATTTGCAACAGCATGGATGATTGTTTCCATGGACATTAAGTATTGTGTCATCTCACTTATATGTGGAATACAAAAATACCAAACTCACAGAAACAAAGCAGATTAGTATTTGCCAGAGGCAAGGGCAGGGGTTAGATGAAATGACTGAAGGTGGTCAAAAGATACAAATGTATGGTGTTAAGATCAGTATGTTTTGGGGATACCATGTACAGCATAATGAATATGATTAACAGTACTGTATTATGTATTCGAAAGTTGCTTGTAGAGTAGATCTTGAAAGATCTTATCACAAGAAAAAGAATTTAGTAGCTATGTGAGTGATGGATATTAACTAAACTCGTTGTGGCAATAATTTTACAATATATACATTTATCAAATCATTATATCATGTACTTTCAACTAATACAAAATTGTATATCAATTATATCTCAATAAAAATGGAAGAAAGAAAATAGAGTTATCAGATATATATATCACATGAAATGTTCAGAAAATTGAGAGGTAAACCTAAGAAGAGTGAGCAATAAGCAAATATATCTTCAAACCACGAGGCAAATTTGAAAAAGAACAGAACAAAACTTTTAAAAGTAAAAATTTAGAAACAAATTAAGTACAACACAATGATGGGTTAATTGATAGATCATGTACATATGAAAACAATTGTAAACTAGAAGAACTACTGGAAGAATCTCCGTAGTATGCAGACGAGATAGAAAATAAAATGTAAAATATGACAGAGAGGTTAATGGATTTGATGAATAGATCTGCTTAATATATTATTAAGAATTGTATTTGGCCTTTTGTGACAGAGATCTAAAATAAATGTTTTAAGCAGGTTAGGGGTATATTTTCTATCACATAAAATAAGACAAGAGGTAGAAAGTCCAAGGCAGAGATGGCTGCTTCTTACTGTTATCAGAAATCCAGACTCTCTGTCCTGTTATCTTTTGCATTTGGTTGAAAGTCAGTGACCAAACCTTTTCCCATCATGGCTACTTGCCAAGTATCAAGACAACAAAATAAGGTAGTAAGAAGTGTCAAAGGCAAATGGCCTTCCAGTTAATTCTGACCTCTCTTTAAAGGAAGCCTCAACCCCAAATTTCTACCTATATTCTCTTTAAACCTAATCAAATTTGCTGAAATTTCACAGAAAATTGAAGAGTGGGGTTTTCAAACAGTCTTCAATTAAATCAAGATTCTTTTGGAACAAGAGACTAAAAGTATGAATATTGGTTAGAAATCTAGCAGTCTCTATTTCTAGTAAGTGTAGTAAAATATCTAGAGCTATCCCAGAGATAAAAACTAGAGACAACTTCCAAACCAGTAGAGGGAGGGAAATGTTCTATTGTTGAAAACAGTATCCCTACTCCAATGAATTATCTTGGAAATTTTGCCAAAATCAATTAACAAGAAAAGTAAGAGTTATTTTAGGAAGGTCAATTCTGTTCCACTGATCTATATATCTATCCTTATGTCAGTACCATAGTATCTTGATTACTATAGTTTTGTAATAAGTTTTAAATCAAGAAGGCAAGCCCTCTAATTTTGTTATATTTCAGGACTATTTTAACTTTTCTGGGTCCTCCACCTTTCCATGTACATTTTAGTATCAGACTATGAATTTCAATAAAAACATCTGCAACTATTCTGGTAGGAACTGCATTAAATCTTTTTGGGGCGAATTGCCATCTTAATAATATTGAGTCTTTCAATCTATGAACACAAAAATGATCCTCCTTTCCTTTAGATCCTTTTTATATTGTATTTCATTGTATAAACTTTCACTTCTTCTATATATTGATCAGTATCCTGCAACCTTGCTCAGCTTGTTTATTACTTCTAGTGTGTGTATTTCTAGACAGATATTTCTTTGGATTTTCTAAATACAGAGACATGTCATTTGTGAATAAAAACTATTTTAATCCTTCTTTTACAACCTATATAACTTTTTAAAAAGATATCTATATTTCTTTTTTCTCCTGATTGTCTTGGATAGAATATTCAGTAAAATGCAGAAGGAATGAAAATGGTGAAAGTTGATATCCTTGCCTTGTTCTCAATCTTAGGAAGACACCATTCATTATTGTACCATTAAGTATGATGTACAGGATTTTTGTAGGTATTTTTATCAGATTGAAGAACTTCCCTTCTATATCTAGTTTGTTGAGAGTTTTGTTCCCCTATTTTAAAGAAATGAAGAATAGGTGTAGTTCTGTTTCTTTGAGAGTATTCTCATTGATAGAAGCAGACAAGGTCTTTTTCTACATTTTTTGTCTTTAAGAATGAGTAAAACTTTCCAAGAGCCACCCCAGCACACCTTTTCTAGTGATAGCTCAGGATATTGCTTACAATTAAGCAAAATCCACTCTCTGAGATGGGATCAGTTTGGTAGGAAACACATGGCCTCATGGGCTGATGTTGGATACCTATTGTCCAGGCTAATGACTCTGAGGTCCAGGTAGCCATCTCTTAAAGATTCTTTCTCTCTGTTTGCTTGCTGCCCTTATTTTTGGTTTAAGCCTAAGTCTAACTTCACGTTACACTTAAAAGATAGCCGCCAGTGGCCATGATGGCTACCGGCGTCCCTTTTCATGTTCTGTTGGCAAAAAAGAGAGGAAAAAGAGAGAAAGAGATGGAGAGAGAGACAGAGAAATGGAGTTAATATATTTAATAAATAGCTTTGCTGTTTGAACTGTTTTTATTTTTATTTTATTTTATTTAAAAGATTTTATTTATTTATTTGATAGAGAGAGTGAGAGAGCACAAGCAGGAGGAACAGTAGAGGGAGAGGGAGAAGCAGACTCTCTGCTGGGCAGGGAGCCTGATGCGGGCTCAATCCCAGGACCCGGGATCATGACCTGAGCCAAAGGCAGACGCTTAACCATCTGAGCCACTCCACAGATTCAGGCGCCCCTGAACTGTTTTTAAACAGTCATTATTTGCAAATGTGAATCTTGAGAAACACTTGGATGTAAACATGATTGGGTGTGATGACGGCCACAAGCAGAGGGTGTTTCTGACTTTAGGATTGTCTAGTCAGGTATGATGTAAAGACAGGGAGAAGTAAGCTGCATGAATGGGGGAGGGGCTTTGGAGAACCTGAAATAACTCTTGTTAGAAATGGGAGAGGGAACTGAATAAAGTTATGGCTTGAAAAGGGGTGTTTTTATAAATGAATGAAAGAATGAACCTGCTAAATTGTTGCCAGTTTCTTTGAAAATGTTCTAATGTCCTGATAGAAGTTTTCAAACTAATTTCCATGATTTCATTGATTTGAAAGACGTATTCTGACCTAAAATCTCATCCATTTCAGTTTTAGGATCAATACTACGGACTGCTTGTTGAAAATAGTTGCTATGAGTAATGTGGTGTCGAACATGATAAGGTTTCTGAAATTGCTAGATTCTATCGAGATTTGTGCCCTAAGGCTAAGGACCGAAACCTTAAATTATTTTCAGAATTTGATGGGTATCAGTGCAGGGCAGGAAGTACTGATGTGATGTGACCTTAGTGTTCTTGTCCTCTGAAAGGACTATAACTGCTCCAGAAACTTCTGTTTGTAGTAGAATTGGAAGTTCATGCAGTAATCTAAACTAGCGGCAAGGATGAACTTAAAAACCTAAATTATAGTAGGAGTTAATGCACACTTTAAATCAGAGATTAAAGATGACACTTATTATTTTTTAATATTAAGCATTATTTCTATGTAGGAATTGAGAAGAAATTAGTCTTTAACGGGCCCAAGAATGTGCATCACCTTGACCATCTGTGCACTACTCTCCTCAATCAAGGGTGAGGGAATATTTCTTGTCAGAATTTCATATTCTATTCCCTAGTCACTTAGCAACACTTTGGATTTTTATTATAATTGAGTGTGAGCCAGCTGGATTTTAGGTATAGTGTTAAAATGAAACAATTTGAAGACTGGTTATGGAGAAGATGTCAGTTGGCTAAGGATCATTTCAATTTAAGTGGCTTTGCCCAAAGAAATCTGAGTAGAATCCTGACGTTCATAAGCAAAATCACTTATAATCTTTTTTAAGACCTCACATTTGTGAATTACACTTAAGCACACACATAATTGCAAAATCATGTTAAAATAAATGTACCATGATGCAAATTTTCTAATAGACTGTCTGGATGGAAGAAGGAGATTTTTCTTTGTTATTGTGAATTGAGATTAATGGTATCGTAGAGTAGTCATGACTCAAACATCCCACGTTGCCACCATATAAGAATCAGTATATGCATTGTTGCATTTAACCAGGATGCTCCCCTTCTGTAGACATTTTGTTATAAAACCAGGTGGATTTTTTCAGTGTTGAACACTTGTTTCTGCTCACAACCCTTCCTTTCTAAGTCATGCCCTTTCCCCAGCTCCTCAGGAAGAAATACTAATGCTGTGTCTCTTCTCTTGTACTTTCACACATACAGAGCTCTGAAATAGTCCTCTGTTTCCTCAGACTATATAACTTCAAATGTAAGTTACCTGATTTTTCAAATTTCACTGAAGTTCTATCTCTATCATTGAGCAAACTTTGCCCTGGTGTTATCACTCCATGAACTGTTTGTATTGAGTAAATACATATAATAATTTTGAATGTCATAGATCTGGACCTTTTCAGAATTTGCTATTCTATTCTTTACTCAAAATTTTCTTCTAGATAAGAATCATTTTATAGACCTCTTAACTTTATATGCAAGACTTTATTAAATGTCCTCTTTTAGCATATAAACATAAGATTTTATTTTTATTTTCATGAGTTACTGATACCATGAAAACCAGAGAGAGCAAGAGGACTGGATGGAAAGCTAGATAGTGCATGGCAGGCCAGGCTTGCTCTCCAGCTGTGGGCTCCTATGTCATATTAGCCTAATGATTCATTTATTTCAACAGCTTCCAGCAATATTAAAAATTGTTACATGTCATGAACTTTTGGAGTGGTTAGCATTTTTTTAAAGATTTATTTATTTATTTGAGAGAGAGAGAGAGAGTGTGTGTGTGTGTGTGTGTGTGCATGTGTGCACGTGATCAGGGGGAGGGGCAGAGGGAGAATGAGATCTCCAAGCAGACTCCTTGCTGAGCATGGAGCCCAACCTGGGGATCGATCCCACGACCCATGAGATCATGACCTGAGCTAAAACCAAGAGTCCATGCTCAACTGAATGAGCCACCCAGGTGTCCCTGGTTTGCAATTTTTTTAAATATGCCAATTCTATACCAAAGTCATAGTTTTCTTAAAGGTTTTTAGAGCTACTGATACACATACTAACCTGTTTAACATCCTCAGACATAAAAATGAGACTGTCAAGTCAAGGTTTTAGGACTTATCCTCAGGCCTGTTTCAACCTTTAACTTAATTTGATCTAGACTTTAGAATAATATTGTTCTACTCTTACCTTGAGTCCAAAGGGAAACAACATGATAAAGTGGAAAAAGTATGGAGTTAAATATATGTTTAAATTTTAGGTTCTTACTTACTTTTTGGTTGTCTTTGCCTGTAATTTGTCTTTTCCCTGTAAAATGTAAATAGTGAATTTAAAAAGTCATATTTAGGATTAAATGAGATAGTGTTTCATTTTTGAGTGATTATATATTTTCCTATCTGCTTGTTCTAGAAGAGATATCAAGTAGCATATAATGCTACATACTTGTACTATAAATTAAAAGCAGAGCAAAACAAGATTGCAGTGAAATGGAACTAAGGATCTAGTAAGATATTTACAAAAATGATATATATGTTTTCTAAGTTGAAGCATACATGTGTCACAACCTGCAAGCAGTCAATTTGAAAAAAGAGAAACTTTATAATTTACATAATTTAGTACATTTATGAGAGAAACCAATTTTTGAGAAAACAGAACATCACTAGGTGGCATGATCATTTCTCTTGGTAGAAATGAATGCACAGTGTGATAATGACATAATGAATAAACAACTTGAACAATATCTTTATAATTGACCAAATTAAAAATCTCATAAGACTAAATTTACAATATAAGTAGATGTCATTATTTAAAAGGACAATTAAAGAAAACTATTTTTTTCTTTAAAAATTTTTTTTCAGTAGTATCAACTTCTTTTTTTGTTTTTTTTTAATTTAAATTCAATTAGCTGATATATAGTACATCATTAGTTTTTGATGTAGTGTTCAATGATTCATTAGTTGCTTATAACACCCAGTGCTCATCACATCATGTGCCCTCCTTAATGCCCATCACGCAGTTACTCCATCACCCCAACCACCTCCCTTCTGTAGCCCTTGGTTTGTTTCCTGCTGTCCAGAGTCTCTCATGGTTTGTCTTCCTCTCTGTTTTTTTCCCATTCACTTTTCCTTCCCATCCCCTATGATCCTCTGTGCTATTTCTTATATTTCACATATTAGTGAAACCATATGATAATTGTCCTTCTATGAGTGACTTATTTCACTTAGCATACTACCCTCCAGCTCCAAACATGTCAATGTAAATAGTAGGTATTCATCCTTTCTGATGGCTGAGTAATATTCCATTGTATATATGAACCACATCTTCTTTATCTATCATCTGTTGAAGGACATCTCACCTCCTTCCTCACTTTGGCTATTGTGGACAGTGCTGCTATGAACATTGGGGGTGCAGATACCCCTTCTTTTCACCACATCTGTAGTGAATATCCAGTAGTGGAATTTCTGTATTGTAGGGTAACTCTATTTTTAACTTCCTGAGGAACCTCCATATTGGTTTCCAGAGTGGCTGTACCATCTTGCATTCTCACCAACAGTGTAAGAGGGTTCCCCTTTCTCCGCATCCTCGTCAACATTTGTTGTTCCCCGTCTTGTTAATTTTAGCCATTCTAGCTGGTGTAAGGTGGTATCTCATTGTGGTTTTGATTTGTATTTTCCTGATGGCAAGTGATGCGGGGCATTTTTTCATGTGCCTGTTGGCCATTTGTATGTCTTATTTGGAGAAGAGTCTGTTCGTGTCTTTTGCTCATTTCTTGACTGGATTATTTGTTTTTTGAGAAAACTATTTTACATGGGGCTAACAACATGCATTTTTGATATATGTGAAAGTTTCTGCTTTCAGTTGGAAAAATAGAGTGGATGTTTTCTATGACACAATCTGTTTCTTTGAATACCCAACTCTCCATGCACTTCCTTCCTTCTCAAAGGCATCCTCTCTAAGGCAAACAAAGTTCCATCTGCTTACTGTATCCGTGATCTCTGGTAGATGTGTAATCTGTTGCCTTAAATCTAATATAGTTATTAGTTTAGGAACAAGTCATTTGCTCTTAGCATGCTCAATATAAAAATATGATATAGACCAGGGGTCAGTAAACTTCATTTGTAAAGGGCCAGATGGTATATATTTTCAGCTTTCTGGCCATACTCTCTCTGTTACAACTATTTAATTGCCACTGAAGGGTGAAAACAACCAGAGACAAAAATGAATGTGCATGTTATGTTCCAATAAGACTTTACTTGCGGAACCAGGTAGCAAACCAGATTTGGCCTGCGGACCATATTTTTACATCTCAGCACATACACAAAATAATCATGAGATACTTATTTGCAGAAAAGGAGAATGAAGAACACATGGTAATTATAGATCTATAGCAATGACCAAATCTTAGCTGTATGTGAGGATAAAATCAAGTTGTTTGGTTAGCTACTTGGAAACCCATAGCTCTCTGGGAGGTTCTTCTTTGACTATTTTCTTCCATGTTCATATCTTTTTTTTAAATTTTTTATTGTTATGTTAATCACCATACATTACATCATTAGTTTTGGATGTAGTGTTCCATGATTCATTGTTTGTGCATAACACCCAGTGCTCCACGCAGAACGTGCCCTCTTTAGTACCCATCACCAGGCTGACCCATCCTCCCACCCCCCTCCACTCTAAAACCCTCAGTTTCTTTTTCAGAGTCCATCGTCTCTCATAGTTCATCTCCCCCTCCGATTCCACCCCCTTCATTCTTCCCCTCCTGCTATCTTCTTCTTCTTTTTTTTTCTTAACATATATTGCATTATTTGTTTCAGAGGTATCGATCTGTGATTCAACAGTCTTGCACAATTCACAGCACTCGCCATAGCACATACCCTCCCCAACGTCTATCACCCAGCCACCCCATCCCTCCCACCCCGCCTTCCATGCTCATATCTTAAGTGAATGTTGTCAAGAATGCTTTTCTCAGGGACTATACGATTTTTGTAGCCATCCTGGAGGTGCAGTTTGTTTGTGTGTGGAGGTGTTACAGGGAAGGGCTGTTATTCTTGGTAACTCTACAAGTTAACAATTACTGTCTTTTGCAAGGCAAGATTGGTTTTCTGTCAAAGTGATCTTCTGAAAACTTAGTTTTAGGATGATGTGCATATAGTCAAAGCTAGAGATCTTGCCCAGATGTAGTGTTTGTGTCTGAAGACAGTGATCTTTTCTTATTGATTGTGATTTATTTCTTCCCCTCCATCCCAGTCCTTCTTCTTCCACAAACAGTAGCAGATTTTGGGGGGTCATCTGATAAAAATGGCTTGGGTGTGGTGGCAGCATAGTATTCTCATCTTTGACTGTAGGCTTGTATCTTTGTGTGGTGAAGTAGCTATTTTATTCTTGCAAAGCTATCATTAAGAAAGCCTCTATCACACAAGCATACCTAGAGCAAAGGGAATAGAAAATACAGCATTTATCCTGGGTAGTGATGTATCCAGCTAAAAATCGGGGGGGGGTATTTTTAATTTTTTATTGGGCAAAATGATTAGTAGAGAATGAGTAGTTGCTGTCACAGTGTTCTATTCTTTGTAAGTATGGCTTCATCTAGAATATATTTCAGAATACAGAAAGACAGATATGATATATAAAGTTTATGTAACATGAATATTGTTTCTATTAGCTAGGATTTTGATTGTTAGTGAGTTCAAAATCATACTCACTAATGGATACCTAAAGTTATTCTATATTACTAGTTGAACAGACACATACACGTCAACAAATAAGCTAAAAGTAGGTTACTTTCATGGTATTTATTTTGCTTTTTTTTCCCCAAAGATTTTATTTATTTATTTGACAAAGAAAGAGAGAGAGAGCACAAGCAGGGGGAGCAGCAGAGGGAGAGGGAGAAGCAGGCTCCCCACTGATCAGGGAGCCAGATGCATGGGCTAGATCCCAGGACCCTGGGATCATGACCTGAGCCTTCCCGACTGAGCCACCCAGGTGCCCCAACATGAAGCACTTTAAAGTTCTTGGCAAACACTCACTAGGTGCTCAGTAGTCATTGGCTACTGTTATTCAGTAAAAGACACTTGCCCTTGGAATGTGCATGTAATAAAGAATCGCTCTGATGGATTGAGCAGTTCCATAATTGCGAGAGGGTGGGAGAGAACAAAGTGCCCACTTATACATTTATTGCTATAATAACTAGAATAAAATTGCCTGTGTTTTGCTGGAGGAGTCCCCTACCCAGTGGCAGTGTTTTTAATGGAAGACAGCTGCCTCACAAACATGGGTACCACAGTACAAGTTGTCTCTTCTTTTAGTCTTAGGTGAGCTGAGGGCACAATCACAGAAAGTCTTGATTCTTTTTACATAATTGTTTGGCTCTGTTCCAGTTTATAAAGGATAAACAATTAACACTCTAAAGTTCTTTTCCATTCAACATTGCTGATTGGTTTTGTTCAGAAAGATTTTTAGGTCCAGGGGTAATCCAGTATCAGCTGAACCTAAAGAGAATCTGCATAAATTATTGTTGGTTCATAACCCTAGGGGCTTCTGAGGCAAAATCTGAAATAGACCCTTGTTCACAGAGTGCAAGGAGAGACTGAAGAAAGAGGTAAAGTGCTCCAGATTGGTGGGTGACAGGTTTAATAAGCAAAGGAACTTACATAGGAGGCTGGTCTTGGGTGGCTACAGGAAGAGTAGATCTCTGCACTCATAGGCCAGAATCTTAAAAACGTTTACATAGAAACCTCAACTGAGTTCAGTCACATATTCAGTGAAGATGGTCTCAAAAATACCTTACTCTCTTAAGGTGATGTCCTTAAAGCAGCTCCTAGTGTGGGAACAGTGGGCAGAATGTACAATCCGGGAATAGGGGTGGGGGTGAGAAGCTTCTGATTGCTCGGGTCCAGCTCAGAGGTCAACTGGCAGTCCTCTGGATGACCTCTTCCAACAAGTATCCATCTAAAGAGTACATCACTTTGGGCAATATTATTTTATAACAATTCTGGGTATGCTTTTGGGAAATACATACCAAGGAATACAAGTAAGCTATCGTATTGTAATAGACTATAGTATTTTTAAACCTATCACATATTTAAAAATATATAACAAGATTTATTTTGGTTTTGGAATACTTGATATATAGCCCCTCTCTGCCAATTGTTAGAAAATAAATTTTTAGTTTTATTTTCAGATTATATCTACTTCTAGAAAATATATATGTTTTCTATTATTACCCTGAGTTAGCCAGACTTTGAACTTAAGGGCATAGTCCTCCAGACTGCCAAGTTTGCCCAAGACAGAAATTTGGAGGATTTCTAAACCATACTCAGTTTTAATAATTCACTAGAAAGACAGAACTCAATGTAAATGATTGTATTATGGTCTTATTTATTATAGGAAAAGGGTATATTAAAATCAGCTAAGAAAAGAGATGGATAGTTCAGAGTCTAGAAAATTTCCAAACACAAAGCATTTTTTATCCTCAAGATACATTACTTTTGATATTGATAAGTGATAACACACACAGTATTGTCAGCCCAGGAAGCTCACTGAACTTCAGTGTCCAAAGTTTTTATTGGGACTTCATTATTGAGGCATGATTGATTGATTAATTGTCCACATAGTAGAACTCAATCTCTAGCCTCCCTCACCTCCCAGAGACAAGGTGATATCACATAATCCAGAGCCCCCCACTTAAATCATATAGTTGGTTATTTCAGTATGTCCAGCTTCCATCCTAAAACTATCACATTGGCCAGCCTCACCTTCAGTCATCTCATTAGCATAAAATATCAGGTGTGCTCTGAGGGGACCAGCATGAAGAAAAAAATGTACTCTTATCACTGGAGAAATCCAAGGTTTTAGAGTTTACCTCCCAAAAGTCAGAAGAAAAGGTTTTCTTATTTTCTGACTTTTCCTTAAGTAAAGCCAAATTCTTTACTATACCATTATCTATACACAATGATTTGCATGTAGATGACTCTGTATTGATCTGTAACTTATAAGAGGACACCCTTACACAAATTAGGCAAAATATGGTTAATATACAACTTTTAAGAAATAAGGAAGAGATTAAGAATCTGTTTTACACTTCTAGAATTTTTACCTACTCTATCTAATTGATGTTCCTGGCAAATCTGATTCTGCATAGTAGTATGATGCAGTTTCTGAGTACTGACAATGATCATGTCATAATTTTTGAGCTTGTGCAGACTGGGATATAAATATCATTTCTAGCCACAGTTGTTAAGGTCTAGGAAGGATCAATATGAAAGATCAAAAATAGCTATTGTTCCTGGGAGATTCCATAGTAAGGTAAAACAGTGATCTGTGTGGAAAAGCAGTAACTAAATATATCCTGTTCCTCAGTCAATATTCAACCAGTAATTCCAGATTACCTCCTGACCAGGAAAACAGCTGGCATTGTATTTGGATGGAATATCCATAAAAGAAGTAAATCAATGTTTTATAAGAAGTAGAGGTCACCATTTCAGAGTTGGTCCAGATTGTAGGAGATATGTGTGAAGAGCATGGTATCAATAATTAGAGCTTTCTTGTGTGATTTCTCAGAATACTTTAATGGATTTAAGTTTTTAAATGAACTGAACACTGAAAATATTAGTAGCCCACAGTCAAAATATTCTTTGAAAACTATAACTGAATGGTTTCTAAATGTGGGATGAGAGACCCTTTCAGGAATCGATAGAGGTCTGTACCTCTATGACTTCATTTACCAGATTTGTGCTTCAACTAGCTGATATTTCAGCATCTGCCCTCTGTACCAAGATGGATAGCCTAGCTCAAGTTCCCAGTTCCCAGAACTCTTTTTTTTTCTTTCTAAGAGAATGTGTAAGAGAATATGTATCTGGGTGAAGATAGATCAACTGCAGCACATCATTTGGACAGGCTGTACAGGTTACTGGTTGAATGATTGGAAGGAACATTGGTTTGTTGGTGTCAAAGGAAATCCCCAAGCCTTCACCCAGGGTCTGGATTGCGATGTGATTGTAGGTGAGGTTCATTCTACCAGCCATGAACCAGATGAAATCTATGTCATGATAGAGACTATCCTCTGGCGCTCTTAAGATTGAATTATTTGGATGACCACACAACCTGCAGCCCAATTGGATCACCCTGGGCAAACAACTGGATAGGATCCACCTACTAGAACCAGATGTGGTTGCCTGGTTCAAGCCAAGGTATCCAGATGGTGTCATCTCTAAACCTAAAAATCTATAGAAGCACTTCCTTACAGAGCTAAGCATCTATAATCATGGCTCTGTGGCCTGCACCTGAAGAGTAATATTTGTACAGTAGCCTTTTTCCTTATTTAAATAAAAGTTTGTATTGTGAATAAAAAGTATATAAAGTCAGAAAACACTTCAAATATTCCAAAACTTAAAGGCAATTATACTTACCAGAGACGATAGAGCATCAGTATTTTGCAGTATTGGGTTAAAATCTCTTGTCTATAAAAATAAAAATGTTAAAAATAAAACTAAGATCCACACAAGCATCTTTTTCACTTCCTCCTTTACTAGATGTAAACACTATCCTGATGTTTGGTAAGATCCTTCCCATGAGTATTTTTGCATTTTACTTAAACTAAATTTAGTTGATCCTCATTCTTCATGGGGTATATCTTTGCAAATTTGCCCACTAGCTAAAATTTATTTGTATTGCCAAAACCAATGCTCATGGCACTTTTTGTGGTCATTCACAGGCTTGCACAGGGCCACAGAAAATTCAAGTTGCCCAGTGCACCGGTTTCTAGCTGAGGTTGAACAAGGCGATGCTCAGACTTCGTGTTGCAGCTCTTATACTTTAAGTAACTAGCCTTTTTGCAATTTATTTAGTGCCACATTTTTTACATCTTTGTTCTTTTTTACATTTTTGGTGAGTTTGCTGTTTAAAACGGCTCACAAGCATAGTACTGAAGTGCTATCTATTGTTCGCAAGTGTAAGAAAGTTGTGATGTGCCTTATGAAGAAAATATGTGTGTTCAATGAGTTCCATTCAGGCATGAGTTATAGTGCTGTTGGCCAGGAGTTCAGTGCTAATGAATCAAAAGCATGGAATATTCAGAAAAGGGAAGAGGATATTTACTGAATGTACATGAGACCACTTTGGAAAGTGCCAAAGTAACATGCATAGTGTGTAATAAAGCTAAAGAAAAAATTGAAATGTAGCTGAATTTATGGATTTATGAGATGGCAATCAAGTTTTAAAAAGTGTCGTGGATAGTATTGTTGTGACGCTGAAAGCCAATGAAATTATGGTCACGTTACCCAGGGTGAGAAAAACGACAAACTCTTCTCAGCTAGTGCTGCTGGCTCGCATGTTTCAAAAGGCGATATGACATGAAAAACATTAAACTTGCAGGTGAGTCAAGTGAGGCAGAACAAACAATACTACCAGGAACATCATTTTACAAGTCTCCTCACACACACACACGTGCGTGGATTTGTCCAGGATAGATAGAAATGGAATTCCCAGGTCATAGAGTTACGTACATCTTCCACTTAAGAAGTCATATTAATCGCTCATTTACATAATAATGATGTGTAACAAATCATTGCAGAATTGAGTAGCCTGTAACAGAAGACATTCATTTTTCACTTATATGTTTGCCAGTTGGTTGCTGTTCAGCTGATCTAGGCCACATTTGGCTGGACTTTGCTGTAAGCTGAGGCTTGGGTGAGACTCGTCTCTTATATCCTCCTTGCTCCAGCCGCTGCCTTAGGCATGCTTTTCTTATGGCAAGAGATAGGAGCACACCCATTTGAAGTCTCTGCTCATCTCACATTTGCTAACTTCTCATTGACTCTAGCAAATCATTAGCTATGCCCAATATCAAAGTTATGGTTGGAGGGGAAGGGGGGATAAATATTTGTGTAACATTAATCTGGTCTATCACATTAATTAGTCCCGTGTTTCTATTCAAAAGAATGTGAATATATCAATTTACATTTTCAATTTGTAATTTATAACAGCAAGCACATGAGTTTCTTTTGCCTACATCTGTGCCAATAATAACAGTTATCAGCATTTTAATTTTCACTCATATTCTGTTATTAGATAATGCATGGTATTTTAGTTTAGCTGTTTTCCTGGGCAGTGTGAGAGTGAGGGGGCTTCCTTGGCAGTCTTGCGAGAGACGCCTTTCCAGCATTTGCACAGTAGACAGAGCTGCATATTAATTTTAGGAGTGGCAGAATTTCAAAGAACCTTATTATGTAGACTAGGTAAATCAGGGATCTAAAACGACTGTGGTCTGATGTGCGATTTGGGATGAGGATCCTGGATATATGCAATTAAGAACCTTGAACTCTCAGAATCCCATACTTGGGGCAAATCTTATCGGAACTCAAAGGGAGTATTTCTAGACCTGTGTTGTTGTTGTTTTTTTTTAAGAGCATTATATGCTAAATAAGCTGTAGGATCTAGCAAACATTACTAGCAGGAAATGTGAGAATATGTCTGAGAATCTGAATGAGGATTTTAAGAGGCCTGGATCAAAAAAAAAAAAAAAAAAGTAGATATGGAGGAGTTTGTTAATAATCCCAGCTGGGCTATGTTGAGATTTTCCCCTAAATTATGAGTTTGTTCATTTGGGGGCTCTTTCCTGTGACATAGGATTTAAGTTCTGGAATGGATCCAGATTGCTCTAATACACCACTTAGATGAATCTTGGAGACTTTATAAAAGTGAAGGCACATACTAAATGATTCCAGAACTGCTATGACAGACTTGGAAGGAAGAGGTAAAATAATCAGAGAAGTAAGCATGCTAGAATGGGTCTACTCTACAGGACCCCAAACTCCCCAACTGATTATATTCCATAAGAGGGCTGGAGGATAGTCCATTTACCAAGTCAATAAGGAGAGGTGCACACACTATTGAGAAGTTCATTAGGTGTTGCCCTCTGTAGGCCAAGGTGATGGTAGGAAAATCTATTAAAGAACTGGGTTTTCTAGTAACAATAGAGATAATAGGATTTCAGAATTGTGGGGCTTAGTGGAAGCACTTAACTATTAGAAGCAATGTTAAGTGTAATTACCTTAATAATTAAGTAGAATGGTTGAATAGTAGCAAAGGAGCCTTATCTATAGCATCTTTGGAGCTGGTTAAGAGAATCAGGTATCCAATATATGGGCATCCAGCAAGGAGTCTGTACCTGTATCTGTATCTGTCTACATTTATATACCCGATATCGTTCTATATTTTTATATTTCTCTATATCCATCCATATGTGTGTGTGTGTGTGTGTGGGTGTATGTTCTTTTTTTTTAAGATTTTATTTATTTATTTGTCAGAGAAAGAGAGACAGAGAGAGAGAGTACAGGCAGAGGGAGAAGCAAGCTCCCTGCTGAACGAGGAGCCCGAGGTGGGACTCGATCCCAGGACTCTGGGATCATAACCTGAGTGAAGGCGGACGTTTTAACCGACTGAACCATCCAGGCGTCCCTATACACACATGTGTTCTTGATCATATATGTATATATACACACACACAGAAAGCTTACCTCAGCCTTTGGCTCATCCATTCTTGGTCTTTCCTGTATGTACAGAATAAATGAATACAGGAAAAGATGGAAGAGAAAGCACCTAGACTTGTGAAGGTTATTGGACATAAGGTCTGAGTTGATACCTATTCACAGGTAATTAGTATAATCATAGCCACATGCTACCTGTGGGTATTTGGGGGTCAGGAAATATTTGGAGTTCTAATAGAAGTCCATCAAAAGGGTCCATTGTATTTTTGGCACACCAGTTGTTCTTCCAGGTCACAATAGTATAATTGCAATAGATATACTTAGCATTTGGCCAGAGTCTTCACATGGGTTCTTCAACCAGTCAAGTAAATACCGATGCAATAGAAAAAAAGCAAAGTAGAAGCATTGATATTTCCCTCCATCGTGGCAGAGGAAATGACCATCGAAAACATTGGTTCTATCATATACTACACAACTCTGAAACTGCCACCAGACAGTGCAGTTAAACAGCCTCCTTTAGGTGTAGCTGAGGTGCCAGCTTGAAGATGATACCCTGTGAGAATGGGACATTATCCTTCAAGGCACAGTGGTCATTTTATGTTGTTGCGTCCCTAAGTAGATTACATGGGTCTGGAAACCAGGTCATAGAAGTAGGAATTTCCCTACTCATTATTACTTCCAAAGACCAGAATAGGTGATTTGTATTCCTATCCCTGAAACTTTGGGCTCATGACTCTGGTGGATCTGGGTTCCAAAGAGGTGATACTTTCTCCAGGCATCAGAAGGGAAAATAAGAATCCCACCAAAATTAAGGCCTTAGCTTCTGTCCATTCATGTAGAGTTTCTGTGGGAGTGAACCATCAATCACAGAAAGGAGTTATTACACTGTCGGAGACAATTGAGTTTGGTAGTCATGAGAGGTAAGATACTGCCTCATAATGGGGACAAGGGAGGAATATTTTGGTACTTAGGTTGTCCCCTGGGTCCTCTTCTGGTAGTCTCCTGTTCTATTAGTTTATTCTGTTTTTTTTTTTTTTTTCACATCAGAAAATCTCATTATGAACTCAAAGGCACACACACATGCATGCACACACCAAATTAAATTTCTAAGCAAGTTTCTTCAATATTACTATTTTAAATGATTATACTCTTTTTTGAGGGCCAAGAAAACTTCTCACTTATCAATAATTGCAGTTGACATTTGAATAAATAGCTACAAATGTTTTAGTTCTTTCCTGGGGTACTTAGAATTAGTGTACTTTAAATTTTCACAAAAAGAGCCCATGAGCATGTCTAAGTAAAATAAATCCATCTTGCAGGTGAAAACACATACAGTAAGTCAAACTAAATCAAACTTGCTAGGCCTCTGAATCAAAATAAGAAGAAAAAGATCCTTGTTTGAGGAGAGGAGCAGGGTAAAAAAGATAAGGGAAGTCAACAGAAACTGAACTGGGACAATGTTTTTCCCTGATTGCCAAAGAACTTAAATTTCTGAAGATGGGAAAAAAAATACTTTAAAACTCGGGGATTTTTTTTGCAGGCATAGCCTATTTTAACCTATTAGTTATTATTTAAAATTCAGACTTAAAATATTTACTTAGACCTGCATTGTTCTAATTATCACTATAAAGTTTGAAATAGTATTCATTACAAATTCAACACAACTTCCCTTTCTCCCTTTCTTCTGTTTAATTTTCTATTGAAATATAATCTTAACTTTCAGATGCAGAATAATATTATTAATTTTGACCACAATTTTTCCTCAAAGAAATTGTCTTGTTATTGATATTGAAATTTAACAATGATTATTTTAGAATTCATCCTGTTTTATGGGCTTTTTAATATGCATTTTTGGTAATCACCACTACTTTTGTACCCTGATTTCTCCATTCTTGAATTGTATATCTGATTAAAAGGATTACATCTTTAAGCATTTTTTTTTCTACTGACAAGTCTTCATGTGTGTGTGTGTGTGTGTGTGTGTATCTTTTCTTGTGCTTGTATAGGAAGGGCAATTTGCTGAACATAAAATTTTTGAGTCTTAGCCTTCTGAGTAGCAGTTATTCCCAGAGATAGCAGAGGCAGAGGGTTATTATAAAAGTTATTTATATTAATATACATTCTTCTTTATTATGACCTTTATACTTGTTGAGAAGAATGAAGGCAAAATGTTTTCTTGTTTTGTTTTTGTTGTTCTGGCTATAGGATTTTTTTAAACCTTTGAAATTAAAATTTCACAGCAGGACATGTTGAGGTTCACCAATTAATGTTGCCAACATGCAAAATAACTTTTCTTGCTTTAGCAATTGCTTTATGAATCCTTAACAAAATTCTAGTACCATAGATGACATGCCTTGTTATCTTTTGGAGATCACAAGTTAAAAGTCTTATACTAGCTTTCCTACCACCATACAATAATTCTATTACATAAGAAAGTATTTTCTAATTATTCATATAGACACCTTAAATTTATGTGTATTTTCCTGCTCATCCTTGTAATGGAAAGACTAGGCTTATCTGGCACGGGGATAAGTTTGTAAATCCTAATCAGTGAAGGAGAAGAGACTACAATGAAGGAGAAAAAAGTTTAGATTTGTCATTATGGGACTTTGCTGGTTCAGCACTAAAAGCAGCCCTAGCAGAGAAGAAATGCACCCACGTAGAGGAAGCCACATCACTTAGCTTTGGCATTGCAATAAAGAAAACTTCTTCTCAATTTCAAGTGGTAACCAGCAGTTTGTTGGGGTGATGCTCTCATTTTGCCTAATATAACCTCCCTTGTTAGAAGTCAGTAATAGTAATGTTTTGTGTTTGGCACAGCCATCTAAACCAGTGGCCTTTAACCTATGATGCCCTTTCTAGAAAAGCTGGTTCTACCCAAATGCACCTTCTGACTATCCCACATTTGTCTTTGTTTTTCAGATTAGCGAGAATTATTGAGATTTTGTGAAGCTATGGTTTCTGCCATTTAACACATAGACAAGCTCTTCCTTCCCCGACAGAAAGTTATTATATTCAAGTTGCCCTTCCTTCATTAGCGTCAATTAAAAAATACATATAGCTCAAATTATTTGATTTTTCCAGGAAGTGGTTGCTATCTATTGCTGTTTTCTAGAACAAATGATTCTCCCCCCATGATTTCACTATTCAATTGGTATTCCAATAGAAGTGTTAGAAAAGACAAGATTAACACCTTTGCAGAAATTTGCATTATACTCAGAAATTCACTTCTAAAACCATCAGACTGAGTGGTGGTTCTTTTCTTCAATTGTCCTTGTGAAATTACTTTGTGCCAGGGAACAGACATACCTATGATGATTTTCGTTGAAGTAGAAGTCAGTAAGTAATTTCAACCACCAGCTAATTAACCTGCAATGCTGAACTTAAACTGTCAGCTAATTAGGCTGTGGGTCTGAGCTGTAGATTATTGAAAGGATCTGGAGGGCAACAGGCCAAAAGGAAATGTATCATCCTTCTGTTACAGTGAGGGCTTTGGGGATGGGGGTAGGGTCCGGTACTCTTTTCTTAACAAAAATACAGTTAAATAAACTGAAGGTAAGTGTTAATTATGATTTGGTTTATAAATATATTTATTTAAAATCAGGAGTTATTCGCATTTCTTTTCATATAAATCCTTTATCTATATCCTTTACCTACCTTTCTACTGGGTTAATTGTTTCATTCCTTATTGATGGATGTATAGAGGTTCTGAAAATTGATATCACCTCTATGGGCAAATATATTTTCCTAGACTGTTGCTTGTCAACATTTTTTGGAGTCTTTTCTGTACAGTTTTTAAACTTTCTCATCGCTCAAATTATCTGTTGTTTCCTTTATGGCATATGCTTTCTTTTTCTTTTTTAAAAACTTTATTTTATTTATTTTTAAAGTAAATTCTACCTCCAACATGGGGCTCAAACTTATGATTCCGGGATCGAGAGTTGCATGCTCTGCTGACTGAGCCAGCCAGGTGCCCCTGTGCTTTCTTTTTCTTCATTAGGAAAGTTTCTCTACCTCAAGGGTCATATGTTGTTTTACTTCATTTTCTTTAAGTTGTTATAAAAATTTGTTTTTCACATTTAGGTCTTTGATCCATCTGGAATTTACTTTTAGTGCTGGAGATAGTGATCTAGTTTTATTTGTTTTTCCCCTAAGGAAAGTCAATTTTAAAAAAACATGATGTACCATATATCTGTTTTCTCTCATATGATATCAACCTGTCCTATACAAAATACCCACAAATACACAGGTCTGTGTAGTGAAGATTTTGGCCGTGACCAAAAAGAGTTTAGCTTTGGTCCTGGGCTTCTTGAAGGTAACTGTAGGTTAGTGATAGGAATAGGTTTTATATTTTTTGTTTTTATTTATGTTGGACCCCTCGGGCCACACCTGATAGTTTATGCCAACGAGATATCGAATCCTCATTTGATATGAACCCAAATCACTGGGGAGAGATGCTGCTGGATGCTGAATTTAACCAATGGACAATCAATTAATGAACAGTGCCAACATAAGTCAGACACACATGCTCATGTGAGCTTTCTGGTTGACAATATTTTGTTAGTATTGTCACACATCCATGACCTCACACGGAAAGGACCTCAAGTTCCATATATAGACCTCCTCCTGGACTCTGCTCTATGCATCTTTCTTTGGCTGGTTCTTATTTGTACCCTTTCCCTGTGATAAACCCTGTAACCATGAATATCATGGCTTTCAGTAAGTTTTCTGAAATCTTCCAGCAAATTACCTAACAGGAAAGTAGTTTTGGGAAACCCCCAAACTTGTTGTTGGTGTCAGAAGTGAGGACAGTCGTGTGGGGACTGTATCTCCAAACCTCGAAGTTTGTCTAATTCTGGCTATGGTCTTTTTCTGGACCTTGTCTTCTGCTTCAATATCTACTATTCTATTTCTGCACCAACATCAAACTGATGTAATCAGTTTAAGCTTGATAAAATTAAATATAAAACACTTTGATATATGATAGAATTATTCATCCACTCTGTTCTTTTTTTCGAAATGGTTTTAACTATTTATATACATGTAATCTTCTAAATAAAATTTAGAATCAGTTGGCAAACTAAAAAATAAAGCTTTTGTTTGTGTTTGTGTGTGTGTGCGGTAGAATTACATTGAAATTACAAATTAATTTGATAAACCAACTAACTCCTAATTGCCACATAAAACTTGGAAATTAATTTGACCTTTATAATGTTGAAACTCACCATCTATAAAGTGTTATTTATAAAGTGTACATTTATATATCTACATATAAATGTTAATTAACTCAACAAATACATATTGTGTATGTCATACTTTTTAGGCATGTTCTATACCCTGAGGAATAAAGAGGTGAATGGCACAAACTGAAGGTTTATTTTTGGCAGGAGAGAGTAAACACATAAATATGTAAAATAATTTCAGGTGATGGATTAGTGCTATGAAGAAAAGTAAAACAAGATAAACAGATAGTAGCTGACAAAGAGAGTGAGCCTTTTATAGATACTATGCTTGGGAAGGATCCTTCCAATAAATTGGTATTTGATTAGAGTTCGGAATAAACTCAGGGCATACTTCTATGTGGAAGAAAGAGCAAAATCAAAGACTTTGAGATAAGAAAGAGTCTGTTATGACCCTGAGACACACAGGGTGGCTAGTGTGGCTGAAGCCAAGTAAGTGAGCAAGGTGAGAGATGAGTTGGGGAAGGCAGGGACTCAGTGGTGAAGGGCCGAGTTACAACGTTATCTTAACTAATTTAAGAGCCCATTGGGGATTTGGGGATGGAAGAAGGATGTGATCTGCATATTGTTTAAAAAAGAAAACATGATTCTGAAAAATAGGTGACAGAAAAATGAGACCTACAAACTCATTTTTATATAAATGAATAATTAATACAAATTAAAATATTTTATCTGTAATGAACTTATAAATATCTTCTTCATATTTCTCAGCTTTGCCACACATCTCCCTTCAACAACCCATTCATTCTTTAACTTATTCATCCATTCACTTGTTTAAAAAAAAAACTGAAGCTTTGCTCTGGTCTGGCACTGTGCTGGATGCTAGAAAATCAACAGAAAACAAGAGCGATATGACAGATTTGGAGAAAATAACAAATAAGTATTTGTAGTACCAATGAAAGGAGCTATAACAATACAAATTAAAATGATACTGAACAAATACCAAAAGGAAGAATAGGTTACTACATTTTTATTTTATTAACCTCTCTTTGTTCTACTCAAACTCTGTATTCTACTCTGGATGGAAATTGAACTTTCTCCCATTCAGTCTTAGGTTATCCAAATACCCCAAGCATTCTGCCTTTATTTTGAATTCCCTGCTTTGTCTACTTCAATCTGTTTGGGAGGCTTTGGAGCATTATTAAAAGGATTTAACTGTGTGTTTGCAGTTTATTAGAGAGAAAGTGTTAATTTGCTTCTTAGCATTTTTAATTAGCTCTGGAAACCTCTAAGCATCTTTGCAGTAATTCCAGAGAAACTCAGGCTTTGTAGTGAGTAGAATGATCTTCTAATTACCCTTTCAGATTTTCTGGCCTGATCTGCCTCTTAAGGTAAAAACAGAAAATGAAAAAAAAAAAATCAGGGTTCTCCTTTGCCTGTTTGCATTTACAGGTTTGCTTTATTCCATTCAAGAGAGAATTCTCTTGATAGTAAAGATTATATCACCCCAACAGATGCCTTCATCCATCTGATCTCCGAGGCTTGCATTTTTTTTTTTTTTGTAAAAGTGATTGTTTTTTGAAACACTGAGGATTATTCATTAGAGAGGCTACACATCTTCAATAGTTTATGAGTTTATTCTCTCTGTGTTTGAGCAAAACAGAAGTTTTATAACAATAAGGTGATTATCCTTAACTAAATCATCTTAAATATGATGTTCAATTTGTAATGTTTATTTGGAAGCATTTATTATGTTAAAGAAATATTGTTAAAATAGGGTATAACTGTGGCTCTTGAGTTTACATAGAGTGAACAAAGATTTTGCTTAACTTATTATTATTAACTTTTTGTTATTCCCTTAATGAAGGGAACCAGTAATATAGTGCACACAGCTGATACAAAGGAGAATTCAGAGCAGAAGCATATATTGGGAATAAGAAATTCTGGAATGCATTCACAAACACATGCAAAATAGATATCTGCGAGGCAATAATCAATGGTATTCCATAGGACACAATTAATTTGAAGTTCTGTAATCAAACATAATCTGCATTATTATCAGTTTGTTCCAATTTATAGAGTCATAAAGTAGCTGATGACAATTATATGCAGAGATAATGAAAAGGCGGTCTGGTTAGTACTCCATTCGCCATATTTTATATTTTTCAAAATCTTCCACACCCACCCAATCCCCATTTTGTGATTATAATAATCTCCAAAAAATGACTCTTGATCACAAAATAAGTCTTGTCACGTAAGATTTGGCCTGATTAATTGCATAGGTATAGAAAAGTGTCAATTTACCACATAGGGCCTCTTTAAGTTTGCTTTGTGAAATCTAGAGCCATACCGTATTGGACAATTACTAAGACCACAAAATTAACCTCTATCCGAAGGTTTTCATAAGGAATCCCATACTGGACAGCTAAAGCCCCTATTATTTGGTATCCTGAAACTAGAAAATAAGCCCAAGAGAAGGCCTCTGCCACATTTTACCTGCTTATCAGTAAATTACTCTCTTCTAAAGTCTGTAAGTAAAACCAACTAAGTTACTTGAAAGTGACTTATCATACATACATGATTAGAGGAGCATGATTCTCAAATATGACATTCCGGGTCAAGTCTACTACTATTTTTAAAATTTTTAAAATTTAAAAAATTCTGGTGAAAGGAAAACAGATTTTTATTGATTGTTGCAAATAACTATATTGCATGAAAAGTAAATACTTAAAAGGTTTTAAATTTTGGAGAATTGGATACAATTGTAGTTTATAAAAGCAGGATCTAGGGGCACCTGGGTACTGTCAGTTAAGTGGCTGACTCTTGGTTTCTGCTCAGGTCATGGTCTCAGGGTCCTAGGATAGAGCTCCACTTCAGGCTCTGTACCCAGTGGGGAGTCTGCTTGAGATTCTCTTTCTCCCTCTCCATCTGCCCCTCTCTCTGATCGCACTTTCTCTCTCTCAAATAAATAAATTAATAAATCTTTATTAAAAAAGGCCGAATCTAATAAGATGTCATGAGTTAAAGAATAGCTTAAGAATTAACAGAAAGGGCTTTCTTAACTAATCTGGAAAATAAAACATTGAAATTACATCAAATATGTCAAACAAATTACCACAATAAAATTTTCCTCATCAGGTCCTATGTAAAAAATTACATTCCATTTGGTCTTTGGTTAGCAATCTCATGAAACTATTTCTTGAATTAAAAAGGAGGAGGGTTGGTGTCCTGGAAATCCTGACTTGGCATATTTGTATGGACTGAGTACCATCTAAGCAGTGCATCTAAGCAATGTCAACTCAAACCCTGTACCAGAAGTCTATTCTCTGAAAGGTAAACAGTTTAAAGTTCTTGGTCCAGTTGTTTACCATGGGGAAATAGTGTTATTTGAGAGAAGCAACTCCACAAAAAATTAAAAGAATTGCTCCTGTGATGATTTATTTATAGCCCATTTTTGCACATTTTAGTTAGCTAACCAGAAAATACATAACACAAAAATTAGTTAAGAGCCTGAGATATTGCCAGTCAGATTTGCATTTGAATCACAGCTTTGTTAGGTGTATGCGAGGGAGTATTAAGTTTAATAGCAATACAGGTAAAATGATAACACACTGACTAGCACATAGTGATATCTCAATACACATTAAATATTGAACATATAATTGTGTTGGTGAAGCCAGTGTGTTAAGAACACTGAGGCTCTAGAATAGTAGCTTAAGAACAGATAGACATTGGCTGGGGTATGATGTCTTAAACAATTATTAATATAGTAGAAATATCTTTAAATGTATACCTGTATTAAAAGCAAAGAGTGAGCATAACTTTTTTTCTCACCCTTCGGTGTAAAGGACATAAAACCAGCATTTAATTCCTTATGAGTGTTTTTTGAATCAATTTTACAAGAAATCTGGAGTTTGGTGGTATTTTTTATTATTATTTTTAAAGATTTTATTTATTTATTTGTTAGAGAGAGAGCACAAGCAGGGGGAGTGGCAGGCAGAGGGAGAAGCAGGCTGCACAAGGAGCCTGATTCAGGACTTGAACCCAGGACCTTGATCATGACCTGAGCTGAAAGCCCAACTGAGCCACCCAGGTACCCCTATTATTTTCTTTTTTTTTCTTTCCTTTTATTTATTTATTTGAGAGAGAGAATGAGATAGAGCATGAGAGGGGGGAGGGTCAGAAGGAGAAGCAGACTCCCTGCTCAGCACGGAGCCCAATGCGGGACTCGATCCTGGGACTCCAGGATCATGACCTGAGCCGAAGGCAGTTGCTTAATGAACTGAGACACCCAGGCACCCGAGGCACCCCTATTATTTTCTATTTTATTTGTTTTTTTTTCTTGTTGACTGTTATATGAAGTTGGTAATACAAAGTCACTCCTATACTTTTCTAGTTATTTTCAAACAAAAATGATCAATTTGTGTAAATACCATTCTGTCACGTAAAAAAAAAGAATCATTCTCAAGGCTGAGTCACATTTGGGAGATGACTGTCAAAATTAAAAATATAATTGATAGTCAGGGAAAAGAGAATATTTTTTAATAATTATACTAACCCCTATAAAACACATTTCTTGAATATATTATTTTAACCTTTTGATCTTGATTTTATTTTCAGACTTTTATGTTTCTAGATGAACACAATAAATTGGTTGTTTTCACTCACTTGATTGT
Source organism: Eumetopias jubatus (assembly GCF_037043125.1). Classification (NCBI taxonomy): domain Eukaryota; kingdom Metazoa; phylum Chordata; class Mammalia; order Carnivora; family Otariidae; genus Eumetopias; species Eumetopias jubatus. The sequence continues at coordinate 56,039,527 of NW_028274813.1, forward strand.
TGTAATTATTCAATCCCCTGTCAAATTAATTTGGCTAAACTTACATCGATTTCCTCAGCTGGCATAGTCAAGACAGTATTTCGGGAGACTATCTTTTAGTGTTTTATTTAGGGAAAAATCATCTTATGAATGTAAAAATATAAGAAAAAGCCATACTGGGAAAGACCATCTTAAAATATGTCCATGGCTGGAGGCCAGTGTTTACCTGAATTGGCCGCTGGTGTCATATGGTTTAGGTGACTTGTTGCAGATGCACAGGAGCTGGGATATTAGAACATGTCCATATTTTATACAAAAACATCTCTCTGTGTGTATAATTCCATTTAATAATTTAAAAAATAGACTGTTCATCTTATTCTAAACTGTCCATCTTATTCTAAACTGAACCTGGAATGATATAGTATCTTATGACATTTGTAACCTAAAGTTACAATTTGCTTATCATTTAGAGCAAGGGATAACTAATCTTGAGCATTTTTTAGAATAAAGTCATCTTCTCCCTTTTTTCTCACTAAATTTTGTTCAAGTATGGAGACAAACTGGAAACTAACTCTGGGGTGTGCTATGACAAACGTATAAGTTTAATCTTACTAACTTTGGAAAAGGGCCATCATCTGAGACTTGAGATTATGACGGTAGCATTTATATTTACCGAAGAATAACAAGTCCATTTTTCACTGGCTAGTATTTGACAAGGCATGCAGTGTGGTCTTTGTGGTTGGCTAAATAACAGCCCTCCAAAAATGCCCATGTCTTTGTCTTCAGGTCCTATGAATGTTAACTTCCATGACAAAAGGGACTTTTTCAGATATGACTAAGTGAAGGATCTTGAGAGGGGACTTTATCCTGACTTACCAAGGTGGGTCTCTGGTAATCACGAGGGTCTTCACGGAGGCAGGAGACTAAGAAAAAGAGATGTGATGATGCAAGCAGTTTGGAGAGATGCAGTGCCTTGAGCCAAATGCAGTGCAGAGCATCTAGAAGCTGGAAGAGGCAAGGAATCCAATTCTCCCATAGAGCCTCCACAAGGAACACAGTTCTGCTGACAGTTTACGTTTAACCGAGCGAGACCAGTTTTGGACTTCTGACCTCCCGAACATATGGTAATAAATTTGTCCTGTTTTAAATCACTAAATTTGTGGTTATTTGTTGAAGCAGCAATACGGTCTTTTTGATAGAACTCTGTTTTTCATTCAGTGAGTGGTTGAATTGTGTCTTTCCCTGGGTTTAATATAGCCACTGCTGTGTTAAGAGTTGTAAATTTCTTATCAGTCAGATTTTTGAGCTATAACTATAGCCCATCCTTTCCTAGTTTATATTTGATAATTCAAGCTATTTTAATTCAATTTAATTAAAAAATTTTATCCATCCATTTATTTGAGAGAGAGCTTGGGAGTGGGGACGGTATCTAGGGGAGAGCAGAGGGGGAGCAAGAGGGAGAGAGAGACTCTCAAGCAGATTCCACACTCAGCACGGAGACTGACTGGTGAATCCCATGACCACAAGATCATGACCAGAACCTCAACCAAGAGTCTGTTGCCCAACCGACTGAGCCACTCAGGCACCCCTCAAGCTATTTTTGTAATTCTTTTTTAAAGTGAAAAAGTATTTAATATTTATGAATTCATTTACAAGTAACAATGATAAGCTCACTCCATATTAACATAAATATCTTTTATATGGAAAGTAACTGTACCTTCCCCCAAAAAATATTAGTGAGAAGGGTGATATTGTTTTTATTTATTTTTTATTTTTTTATTAACATAATGTATTATTTGTTTCAGAGGTACAGGTCTGTGATTCATCAATCTTACACAATTCACAGTACTCACCATAGCACATACCCTCCACAATGTTCATCACCCAGCCACCCCACCCCTCTCAACCCCTTCACTCCAGTTCAAGCTATTTTTTAAATAAACACAATGCTTAGCACTTAGTACTGATAAGTCTGAGGGACTTGAACTCATGACCCTGAGATCAAGACCTGAGCTGAGTTCAACAGTTGGATGCTTAACGAACTGAGCCACGCAGGCACCCCTAGTAACTAATGTCTCAATAAGAATAATCGCTTTCTAAGATGATGAGAATCAGACTTATTCAAATGCTCTTTCTGGTCTACAAAGAATGCATCACTCACTCTTCAGGCTCTTCTCTTGATAAATTTATTTCTCCCATGTAGCCTGTACATTGCAGTTTGTCAGGAATACAGTGTATACAGTGAATACATGGCAAAGTCATTTTAGCAACTTAAATTAAGTGTTCACTTGCAGTTCTCTTCTCTGCTACTGTGTTATCTTCTGCATTATAAGGGCAGAAAGAGGTACACTTGGGTGCCTGGGTGACTCAGTCTGTTAAGCATCTGCCTTCAGCTCAGGTCATGATCCTAGAGTCCTAGGATTGAGCCCCATATCGGGCTCCCTGCTCAGCGGGGAGTCTGCTTCTCCCTCTCCCTCTGCTGCTCCCCCTGCTTGTGCTCTCTTTCTCTCTCTGTCAAATAAATAAGTAAAATCTAAAAAAGAAGAAGAAGAAGAAGAAGAAGAAGAAGAAGAAGAAGAAGAAGAAGAAGAAGAAGAAGAAAGAGGTACACTTAAACACTGCGGAGATACAAACTAGAGGGGAATTACTTTTATTAAATTGTGAAGGCTTTTGAAGAAGGTTAAAAGTGGAAGACGATAACCAACAGGAAATACAAGCTAGCTGTGTCCTCAGATGTCTCACAGATGTTATTATCTTATTAAACTTCCCGAGGGAAAGATCTGGCCATAGACATTACCATATAAGTAAATTTGGCCACTCTATAATTTCTTTAAAAGGAGGGACTTTGAGGGAGCAATCTCTGGTGGGCTTGGTGGGGTCTCTAGGACTTATCTTTCAGTTGAGGCTTGCATGGCAAAAACATTGACTTTACTTAGATTTTATGTTTACTTGGGGTGACCAGGATGGAAAGTTCTGAAGAGTAGGCAAAAAATAAAACCAACACTTCCTAAACTAACTTGGGGTGTAACCTAGATCAAACACCTGCAATTGAGAATGGAGTGCCCCATTAGATGTAAATTCAGATTTAGCAGCCTCATATAACTAGTTTTAGAACCAAAACAGATCTTTTTTACCAGAGGTATACAGAACAAAATAGTGTGGTATCAGTCAAATCTTGGTGGCTTGAGATACTTCTGTCTTTCCAAGGTGACTTTGTCTTACACTTTTTTGAAAATTCTGTTTTAATTCTCAGAGCAAATTTACTTTCCTTATTTTTATTTCTTTGAAGGGAACACATGACAGCTTTTATATACCAGCTGCAAATTTGTTTTGGGTCACTAACATAGTGAAGTAATTAATCCAATTATTTATCACCATCTAGTGTTTAAAACCAGTAGAAGTTGGCTTGGTCACCAATGATACTACATCTCAGATATATTTTTCTTCCAGGAATGACTCAGGGAAGATTGTATTGACAAGTAAATAAGGTAGCATCTACAAAATAAGCTGCTGGCATTCAAATCTGATATATCCAATTACTGAAAATACCTCAACATCTCTCCAAACTGCTTCTCTCCCGTCCCCAGTACCATGACATAGCTCAGGCCTCATTATTTCTTGTCTGGATTAATGCAACAACCTCCTAATTGGCATTCTCTGTCATCAATCTTGTCCCTTCTCTTCTAATCTAACCTTCTTTATGGTCACCAGTGATCTTTCTTATACAGAAAATGCAACAGCATCACTTCTTTGCTTAAAACTCTCCAATGCCTATGACAGCCTTCAAGACTGAGTCATGTTCTTTAATCCCTAGGTCCCATAAGAAGTCTGATGGATCTCTCTCTGACTTCAGAACATACTATTCTTAAAGCTCTTAATTACTTTCAGTTTTTGGAAAATACCCTGCTCTGTTATTGTTTTCTTGACCTTCACACTTGCATAACCCACTGTCTGGAATGCCCTTTACATTCAGTCCCTCAGGATTCATCCGTTATAGCACCTCTCTCTCATTTCCAACTCTTCTCTTCCTTAAGGTTTGCCTTTCCCAGAGTTCTTATCACAATGTATTATGTTTAATTACCTTTCTACCTATTAAATTTGATTACATGACTTTTTGTCATAGAAGTTTTATCTTCAGCCTCAAGAAAGCACAGGGCTCATATTATTTATTTTGGGATTAATAAGGAGAATAGGAATATACAGGATTTCTGGAAATGTGTCAAAACCACAAAATCAGAGTAACCTCCTATATGTCAGATGCCTATACCCTTATAAACATTCTTCTTTCTCAAGTTTCTAACAAAGTAGCACAGGGTAGTTAGGAGAGATGGACTCAGAAAAATAATGCATCCCAATATTTTATTTTTATTTTTTTAATATATATATTTTTAAGTTTTTATTTTAATTCTGGTTAGTTAACATACAGTGTAATATTAATTTCAGGCGTACAATGTAGTGATTCAACACTTCCATACATCACCCGGTGCTCATCACAACAAGGGCTCTCCTTAATCCCCATCATCTATTAAACACATTCCTCTACCCACCTCCCTTCTGGTAACTATCAGTTTGTTCTGTATAATTAAGAGTCTGTTTCTTGATTTCTCTTTCTCTCTCTCTCTCTTTTTTCCCTTTTGCATCCCAATATTTTAGTGGTTTAATATAATAGGAACTTATTTCTTACCCATACAATTAGTTGAGTGGTCAAGACAGAGGCATAGCTTTCCTTCATGTTGTGATTTGGTAACTAAAGCATCTTATATTTGGTGACTATGTCATCTCCTAAGAACACATAATTATTTGCATGCAGCTGGTAGATGGGGAAAGAAATGGAGGAACTACATATTAGATTTCATTGTGCCAGAAATTGTCGTACATCACTACCAACCACATTCCATTAGAGAGAATTCCATATAGCCATATGTAACTACAAAGAAGGGTGAAAAAATTCTAGCTATATGCTAAGGGATTGGAGACGGATTTCAGTGGATGGCATAGATGTCTCTTATAAGAGGACCAACAGTGAGTACCCATCTACCCTATTCCTCTTGTGTTGGCCCTTTTTCTTAATATATGCAAATAAAGTAACATGGGCTTTTATCCCATGGGCTTGTTCAAAGCCCAGGCTTTCCTTAATGGTTCCTAGAATCCACACATTCTTGTTTTATAAATGCTTACCCTCTCTTGTTGCTACCTATTGCATTTTGTTCTGCAAGTTTGCTTCAGGTTCATTTATCAGTCACTTCAAATTCTCTTATTCTTCCTGGTTTCCTTTACCTGGGTGTGAATAAGGATTGTATGCCATCTCCCAAGTCACCATTAAACAATGTGTTATGTGATAACAAAAAATTTGTGAAATTTTTGCTATAATGAAAGGAAATTAGAGCATAGAAGAGTAACCAGTTTGAACAAGCATCCTCATGACTTTTCCTAAAATTTCTCAGGCACATTCATCTTTACTGGTGGCCAATTATCTAGGTCCCTACCTCATTTTATGGCCCTGTGAAAAACTTCTCAAATGCCTTCCTCATCCCCAAGGCCCTTTATCTATTCAGAGCTCTCCAAGGCAACAAACTAGAAAACATAAACATAAAACTCAAAATTCATTTTCTCCAATGCAATGATCAATTGAGCTCAACCTGTTTTCTTAAAATTATTGTGCAAATGAAACAAAATCCTGCCGTATTACAGAATGCTGAATCACTCTAGTGAGTGTTTTTGTTTTTGTTTTGTTTCAATAGCAGTTACTTTTTCCTACTTTTAGCTCCGGTGGTTTATTGTGAACCTCAATAGTGATTTGAGTTAGAAGAGGGATTTGCTCTACTGGCCACGCAGTTATCTTTGTCTACTGCTCTTCCATATCTGAGATAGATAATGAACTCCCAGAAGTAAGTCAGATGCTTGAGAAATGTTGCTCAGGTCAGCAATTTGATCTGATTGATTTACCCTTCTCTTTGAAATTCTTGCATTTATATTTTGAAAAGTAAGATTTATATTGGTTTAATTTGGTGCTAATCAGAGGAGTATGTCTCTGTGAGTTCTCATCATTTCTTTCAGAACTTAGGACTCTCTCCCATGCCCTGCTTTTATATGTTTACTTTCCAGCCAGTGAAACATTCCCCAGTACAGACCTTAGCAGCTTCTGTAGTGGAAGTGCTTCAACTCCTAAGCAAAGCACATGGTATATGAAATAGAAAATTAACCAAGAAATGGAGAAACAATGGCAGCAATTGAAATACAATTGTTGGGGACACTTTCCTTACAATTATATCTGACAGGCATGGAAAATTCATAGTCCATCCATATATTCTCACATATTCAGAGAAACAATATCAAGACTATACAACACAGGCATTTTTTTTCTCTATCAACTAATTCAATAATATCTGGGGTTGCTTTGAGATTGGGAAAATGGATTATCATAGACATCTTCATCTCTTTGGTCATCAGGATTAATTGTGCTATTCTGATATGCCATCCTATCTGGCACCAGAGAGAAGAATGCCTTGTCAGAAATATAAAAGTAAAATGTGTGTGTGTGTGTGTGTGTGTGTGTGTGTTGTATATATTGTATAATTTAGAAAACAAGATTTTTTTTTCCACAGTAGAAGGGAACCGGGAATCATAGTCATAAATGTCCTTAGAAAAATATCCTTTAAGTTATTCTCTCTTCCCTTTACCATGCCTATCACATTCCTTTGCTTCTCTACTTATATTTGGAATTATCTACATCCATGTCCATGTGTGCATGTGCACAAGCATGAATATTTGTGCCAGAGGAACTACTATATCAGTTAATGCTTTTCTATAATTTCAAGCATTTAGCTTTGCTAGATAATACACTGAGACATGGTGATTCAAATTTAGGCCTTTTCCCCACCTTAATTTAGTCTAAGTCTTTCATGCCTTTTTAAAAAAAATTACAGCCCTATCCCTGCTTACTTTCTTCTCTCCCTCATCTCTCTCCCCACCATTTTTACCCCCAAGAGAGGGAAGAAGATAAATAGTAAGGACTGGGCAAAATCTACTGTTGAATGATCATGGTTCTCACAATCTTTTTGCTTTTCTAATATTTTCTGATTCTTTACTCAAGTGGTAGGGATAAAATATGCTTTCAAGAAACATCTTTGGAATAAAGATGTCTATGTCTAAAAGTCCATGATTAGATTTTTATCACTACGTATTAATAAACCTACAGAGACAAATACCTAATAACAGGGGTTAATGGTTTTAACTTAATATTGGGAATAATTATCTCATAAAACTCTTATTTGTGTAATAATTCTTAATACTAAAGTGCATTATGATAAAAGTCATTTATGAGGTTAAGAACTAATTTAATTATTTCATCATTTTATTGTAATGTTTTTAATAATATTAGAAATAATTGTGTTTTTTTGAGGAATAAAAACTGTTGGAAAGAAAATTATCTTTTCCTTTACAAACTTTTTTAAACAAATATTGTACCCTTGGACTATTTCAAAGACAATATTGAAAAGCTATTTTTTAAAACAAAGACATACAGATAAATTCTCTTTATAGGTGTTATTAGGAAACAACAAAGTTTTCTTTTTAACACAAACGTTCAACAAAGAAAGAATCTTAAAGGACTATGATACTTTATACATGCTTGTGCCAGTGATGTAAAGTTTGTGGATTTCAGGAATCAGAGTGTTGAGTGTTGCATGTGGGGTGGTAGGAAATGTGGTGTATATGTGAGTGTGGTGAGTAGTATGTAGAATGTGGTTTGTGTTGTGTGCATGTGTGATATGGATGGATATGTGGTATGTTATGGGTGTGGGTTTTATGTGTGTGGTGTTTGACTATGTGTATGTGGATGGTATTTATGTGTTTGGCATGTGTGTTCCTGGGCATGCTGTGCTAGTGAGTATATATACACATGTCCTATGTATATGTCCTCTAGTGTACTTAATATCCTTAGCTGTTTCTCATTTTTGATAAAATATTACCACATTATATTTGCATGTTTGTGATAGGAAGAGAAATAATTATAATCAAAAGATTGGAGTATTGGAAATAAGGATGAAATGTGAATAGCACATTATTGCCTCTCCTCTTGACTAATGGAATGAGTGTATCTATGTCCTGATGCCCAGTCATGTCCCAAGCCATTTTTCTCCTGGATACACTGTATTTATTCTATGCTGTCCTGCCCAGCCACCTCTCACTCATGTCTAGTTTTCCCTACAATCCAGATTGTACACTATGTTGTTGTTGTTTTTTAAAGATTTTATTTATTTATTTATTTGAGAGAGAGAGAGAGAGAGAGAGAGAAAGAGAGAGAGAGACAGAGTGTGTGAGTGGGGGCGGGGTAGGGAGGCAGAGAGAGAGAGAGAGAGAGAGAGAGAGAGAGAGAAAATCTCAAGGCCGGCACCGGGCTCAATCTCATGACCCTGAGATCATGACCTGAGCTGGACACTTAACTGACTGAACCATCCAGGCGCCCCTGCACATTATGTTTAACAGATGAAAACAGAAAACTGAAGGTATAGGAAGACATTTAATACTTACAAGCACAAAACTAAAAAAATCCCCCAAAATACTGAACAAGTGTGATGTACCATGAGGACAGGAGTTAGAGTGAGGCAAAAGACACATAAATAAAACTTATTAAAGATAAAAATGAACTGTGCTGATATCAGGTAGAATATACTTCCACACTGTTTTTAAAAATAAACACGAAGAAGTAAATTACATAATGCTTTTGGCAGCTGACTTAGGGAAACAGGGAGGCTTAAAGTAAAAACAGATTGAATTTTACAATGAGCTAATTATTAGTGAAAGGAAATAACAGCTGTGCAGTAACACCTTCCATAAAAGTTTCCCCCTCAAGGAAGAAAGGAGGAATGATGATATATCAAAAACAATCAGGAGTAGTAAATTTAAGTTAATAAATATGCCCCCTTTAAAAGTCTTGAGAGCAGGTGTCTTTAAGCTGACCATAATTTGTTCCAGGTTTTCCAGCTCATATCACCTTCCCTGAATTAATAAAAATAAATTAAAAAGCTGAGTAATAGAAATGTTGGATATAAAATGATCATTGGTTTATTAGGTGTTAAGGTGACAATTATTAAAACTCAACAAAATTCTAAACTTTACAAAGAAGCTTTCCTATTTGTTGGGAAGGGGAGTTAACATCTAGAATCTAATTCTGATTTTTGTCAAAGAGTCCACCCGAGCTCAGTTCACTGTAGACATAAACATATTTTTATTTCTGCTTCAGTAATGACGACTAGGCCAGTGGATATAAAACTGGAATCATTACTATTTGGTGGAGAAAGAACACCAGTTGAGGCATTTCTATTCCATCCCATCCTTTGATCTTTTTAATGTGAACGATATACCTACTATTAGATTTCCAAACTCTACTACCGTGAGTACAATTAGGTCACATTTCCAGTATCACACAGCTTGATACTCTGCCTTAGACGCTTCCACTGTTCAGCCATGACTTCCCATTGTAGTTAGACAGTGTCATGTGGCTAGAATTGGCAGTCTTTGTGAATGAATGTAATGGTTCATTTCAGGGTCAAAGCCTTTAATTACTGCAGGGAGACATTCCAGGACTGTTTTTCTCTTCCACATAGATTGGAGAGAATGTGTGTTCCAGATAGAGCAGCTAGAAAGTGTTGGGGACTTCATTAACCTGTATTGCTGAGTAGCAACAAAGAGAACAGTTGCTCTGGATTGTTGCTCAGAGCCTCAGCCAACTTGGCATAAACTAAAAATAAACTTTTATTGTACTAACTCACTAAGATTTGGGGGTTATTTATGACCTCAGCATGTCTTCTAGGTTATCCCAATTTGTAAATGTTCCCAGTCCCCCATCTTGACTAGGGGGAACTCCAGGCATTTTCTAGGACTTCCAAGGACGTCTAGAGTTTCATACATTTTTTTGTCTGTTCTGGTTTTATCTAACCACACGTGATGGGATGGGAGTCCTTGAGGGCAGATCCTTCAACTTCTGCTCTACTGCAAATCTTGAGAATGAGTTTTCTCAATATATTCACCCCTATCTTTTGACCTGGGTTTGTCAAGCGCCCTGATACCTGTGGTTCAGGTAGGGAGTTTGAGAACAGATGCCACTACTTCTACCACCACACCAAAAGTGGAGAAATAAATTTGTCCAGGTTTATGCCTTATAGTCCCACATTTTATGGATTAAAGCAAAAGAGACCTAAAAGGAAGCTATTTTGGTCACTTTCTCGTACTTACTGGCTTTAATGTAACTGAGGATTTTAGTTGAATTGCCCAGGCACTAGTTGTTCCATAAAATGAGAATGCTCCTCCTGCCCCCAACTATCAGTTGAGGAATATACTCAAGTGGCTTGTGGGCATTAAGTATTGCAGTTAATGGAAATGGCTCTTTGAATTCACACAGAAAGCTGTCGTCTGAGACCATTTTTCTGAGTCCTACAGTACTCAAAACAAGCATCCATACTTGGGATCACCTTAACCTATACAAGCTTTTCCTTAAAGTTGGTTTAAAGATTCTGTCCCCAGGCTCTCACCTGTGTGCAGAACATTTTTACTCAAGTTTTTCAGCTGCTCTTTGGGGGCTTCCAGTGATAATTGATACATCAGTACTACCTTTCTTGGAGCCCTTCATATGAGACTGATGCACGCCTACTGCGCTAAGGAGGCACCCTTCTTGGAGCCCTTAATAAGAATAATGTTCCCCTGGGTGCCAGTTTGATGACCATCCTCATTTTATAGTTTGCCAAACTGTAGGGGGTGGGAAAATGACTCTTTCATGTCTGTGATTCACTTGCCTCCAGGAGGCTGAAGCAAAATTATTGTTCCCAGAGTACCACATAATCTCCGGTGGCAAGAACTTTCTTGAGTTTGGGTCCAGGCCAAGATCATATGTATGATGTTTCAGGCCTGACCACAGCTAATTATAAAGCCTTTGTCTAACAGGCTTCAGGAGGGAAAACTGCCTTCCCCAACTCAGACTCGGTTCATAGCAAGTGCAGTGCAGTCTCCTCAGGGAGCTGCAGCAAGGGCCCAGGCTGTGTGCCCCACCTCGGGTCTGCCATGCTTATACAGAAGTGAGCATTTCTATCTCAAGCAACTGATTTCCAAAGCCTTCTTTATCAGGAGGCCTTGACCGAGGCACTTTGCAGCAACTCTGCCTAGACCTCTCTGTTGTGTGGCCTTAAGACATTGTTCTCCATTCTGATTTTGTACTTTGCCACTCCTAGGCCTCCCTCTTTGCAGTCTCCCCAGCTTCTCCAGCTCCATAAAGCAGCAGGAACCTTTTGGTCAAGGTTCTTCTGCAGTGACATTTTCCATGCCTGCTCTGAATGTCATCAAATTGACCTATACCTGATGGTGTTCTGTGGGGAAAGAAAATGGAACATTTTTTTTTTTCTTTGCCTTTTACCTGCACCGTCACAATAAATGTGTATAGTTCTTGATCGTTACTTTTTGCTTTTGGTTTATCCCAATTGTCTTAATTAGCCACCTTGACACCTAGCAGGTCAGCCAACTTTTTCAGATGTTTTCTTCCAACCTTTCTTCTTTAGAGATACAAAATTATTAGTCTGGTTGTGTTGGGGCAGAGGAGGATTGAATGCTCTGTCCCTTCACATTCCTTTATCCCCTTCCTGTTGTTGGTGGTTTTTTTCCCCAAAACAAACATGAACAAAAAGAGCCAATAGTTATATCCCTCATTAGCAAAAACACAACATTTCTACAAAATAAGAGGCTGCAAATAGCTATAGCTATTATATATTAAAAGGCCCTTACCTGTCAATCAGCTCTTACTATTTTTTCAGAAAATTAGTTTTAATGTTGCTATCTGTTGTAAATTCAGTACTGTTCACTATTTCTTTGTGAACTTCATCAATTGATCATTTAAATTTGGGTGGCTATTTTCCATCAAAAGAGTCTGTCTCTATAATTACTGGGCAAAATTATTTTTTTTTTATCATTAGCTAAAATCAGCTCTACCTTTTTAGGACTCCCTATAAATAGATGCATACATTAACAAATTCAGGTGAGAATAAATGATAGGTTTAAAAGATATAAAACCTGTGAACACAGTCTGTTGCAACCAAAAATTTTGGGGGGTGAGCTTATATTCATAGCCAAGGGAAGCTCTTAGAAATAGCAGGGTTAAGTTAGAAGGCATGTCTCTGGGGATGTGATTGCTCGGTTGCCATGTTACTAATGTCCATTACATAGTTTATATTATGTTACTATTTTAAAAATGAATAAATGAAAGAAGGAATAAGTACATATTCAGATGTCTGATAGCCTAAGGTGAATGCTCCTCTTAGCATTAAGAAATCTTTCCTTGACATGAAAATCATTCCCTATTGTTCCTCTGAAAGGAATACTAAAGAATATTAAAAAATAAAACACCATTTCCATATCAAGCAATGTGGTTATTCTATGGAGCCTTATGTTTAAAAAACATTATGAAACATTATTTGTCATGGAATATTATTTGAAAATTGGTTCAAAAAAGGGCAAAACAGGGGTGCTTGGGTGGCTCAGTCAGTTGAGCATCTGACTCTTGGTCTCAGTTCCGGTCTTGATCTCAGGGTCATGAGTTCAGGCACTGTGTTAGGCTCCACACTGGGTGTAGAGCTTACTTAAAAAAAAAAAAAATCAGAAAAAAGGTCAATACAATGAGATTTAAAGATCTATGGAAATGCATCTTGATGGTCTGAATTACACTCTAAGTATTTTTACAGAAGCAAGTTAAGATTATTGACAGAAGAAAAAATATATTAAAAGTTGTACCATAGGGACTCATATTCAAATAGACTATTTACCTTCAAATGTCAATTATGACAGGAAACACATGCTTAACTAAACACATTTCTCACCTGAGTATTAATTACCTTCTCTAAAGATATGCAACAGACTAAAATTTCTACTGAAGATTTACTCTAAAACAACATGTTTGCCTTTAATTTGGACATTTTATAAATACAGACATATTACAAATTGTATTGTTAAACATGTATGTCATGGTTTATTATTCTAAAAGAGAAATGAAAACAGTTGACATGAAGATTACTAGCATAGCATAAGAGTGTATCTAAAACCTAGAAAAAAGAGATTAATAGGTAAAATGAAGAATAAAAGCAAAAAAATGAACTTTCTTGCAGGTAATGGTAACATAACTAAGAGATCACTAAAGATACAAACTATATAATTTAAATGCAGTCATGAGGATCAAAATCAGCCTATCACACTGACACACAGAACATGCACACACACAAATACAGTAAAATCAATATATAAAGGCAAACATAATTCAATGAAAAGATTCACTACTTTATGGAATAGCATGAGTGTTGTGGCAAGTCTCTTTGAGAATGTTCATTTTATTAAAAAATCAATCCTTTGTAAAAATTATTCACAGTTTATATGGAACAAATTATGGATTATATGAAATGATGTTGTATAAGTAATATGTTTTTAGCTTAAAATTCTAAGTTTGATAATCTAATCATTTGCTTGCCTTTGGAGTTTGAGTACCTTGCCAGATAGACCATATTATTTTCTTTATCAAAATAATCTCATAATTTACTATGATCAATTTATTTGTTTCTTTAACTTTTTTGTATAAAAATTTACAAATAGACATGAATTTTGTGATAAGGAAGCAATCGTAGAAGCTGAGAGGTAGGAGTCATCTTTGTTTAGCTGATGTTCAAGACAAATATTTTAGCTATTACAGAATTGCTATGCTCCATTTTAGGTGCCTTTGGTTTCACTTCTATCCAAGACATTAGGTCACAAGTTCTATCCCTGGGTAATAGTTCAGTGACAAAATTTGCATACGCCCCAAGTGATTATCTGAAGGCACAGTCCAATAATAATCACCCATACCCATGTTTCCTGCTTCAGGCCTTCCTGTTGATATTAAGTGCTAGGGTGCTATGAAATCCTCTGGTTTCATAGTAAGAAACTATAGGACAATTTTAGCACTCAGTGAAGCAAACTATCGATCAAAAGGAAATTTGAAAGCTAGCAAATAAGTCTTTTACTCCTTCCCCCAATAGACTATTCAGAGAAGTAACCATATATATAGTCTGAAGGACAAGAGTTCAGAAATTTAAGCAATTAGTTGCACTTGATACTAAACAGTATTCAGTTTGGTAAAACTCCCTTCCGTGGTCATTCTCTTTTCTCTTTTGTTTCTCTTTCTTCTCATTTCTGTTATTTGGCACTGCAAGCCCTGATATGGTAGAGCAGAAAAGGCTCTGTCATGTGCTACTGACATAAAAACTAAGGCTGTGATGGTTGGAATCAAGATGAGCCTAGAAAGCAGCCCCTTTGGATGAGATTGGAGCCAAATTTTTCAGTAACCTGACAATTAGGATCTTCTCTCCAGTGCCAAATGAGGTGGTAATAATATTTTGCATATAGTGGCTTCACAGTTATCAAGGTTTTACTTTGCGGCTAACTGGGTCTGTTTACAGGTGCAGGGTGGGATGTTACAAAATGGTACGACGTGGTAACTGGAAGGTATCGGAGGAATGATAATTAAGACACATAGATCAGGGTGGCTGCTATTGTAAATACTGGAAGCTTTGGAAAAAATAAAAAAGTGGGTCCAGGGCAGCCAAATGTCAATTCTAAGATCTTATAAAAACTGTGGGCTACAGTGGAATATTTGAAAGGCAAGCGCCAGAAAATAAGGCCAAGTGTCTAACGGTAAAGCTGGCAGAAACTATCATTGGAGACCAACTACATATGTCCTAGATCTGAGATAGGAACAACTGGGTTCATGAGCCTGAAAATCTAGCACCTCATGTAAAACCTATCAGAAGAAAGAAGAAAAAGTTGTGCTTAAGATAGGAAGGATTAAGAGGAAAATCCTGAAACTGCCCTTTTCCACCCCAGACAATACAGTAATTAGAAACAGCATTGCAGAAAGGAGGGAATTCAGAGATTAGTGTCACCATAACACTTAAAGGTGGAGGTCCCTATCATATCCCTGTTTAATCTATTTTTTAATTTATTTTGGCCAGGAGAAACTAGATGGATCGTGAAAAAGAGAGGCGGACTGCCACAAAGTTAAGCAGATGGTGGCCCCAACTGCAGCTGCTATGTTGAATTTTTTTTTTTTTTAAGATTTTTTTATTTATTTTTTAACAGAGAGAGAGACAGCGAGAGAGGGAACACAAGCAGGGATTGTGGGAGAGGGGTAAGCAGGCTTCCCACTGAGCGGGGGGCCCACGTGGGACTGGATCCCAGGACCCTGGGATCATGACCTGAGCTGAAGGCAGACGCTTAATGACTGAGCCCCCCAGGCGCCCTGCTATGTTGAATTTGAGATCTTTACCAGAGCAGATAAAACACAAACTTCTAGTTCTTCATATTTGCCATTGATGAGGCAAGTAATTTTTTCTCAAACTCCATCAGTAGGGAGGATCAAACACAATTTGCATTTACATGGCAATAGCAGCAATCTACAGTCAATATTATTCATGGATAGTTTGCTCATAAATTACCTAGCAAAAAAACAGGGATTACGGTGAGTGCTAAATAGAGTGACTGTTTTCTTATTTTCTTTTCAAAATATAACATTTTCTGATTATTTCATGATGCCATGAAAAGTCCTGGTCTGTCATTGCTTTGATGGAAAATATTACATTAACAATTTTGGATTTCCATGGAACTTCTATAGTTGTAGCCACATAAAAGACCCGGAATAAAATTGAATTTTAACTACCTTGAAGCACTTTTGTGTTTTGCTTCAAGAATTTCGTCAAAGATTTCATTCTCATTCAGAAACACTTTTCTTGTCAGAATTAATCAAAGACCTTTATGTATATTTTTAACTCTATCACTGCGGTAATCATTGACCTTCTTAAAAAACCTATTGCTGCTAAAGGTATACACGTGTTGGTATGATTAAAAAGTGGTCTTTACCAGTTACACTTAGCACTGTAGAGCAGTAACCTATTAATTAATTAATTAATCAACAATCTAATTATTTATTTTTATAAGTATTATTTTTAGCAATAATCAGTGTACTAAAGATTCTCCAGATTTATTTGTCCAAAAGTTCAAGCCTAAAACCAATTAAATAATGAGTTACCCCCTAAACTATACTTCTTTTTTTAAAGTTTGCGTTTTGGTTGAAAGGAACATCAACATACACCAGGGGGAGGTGGGGGGAGAAACAAAAGGCAGAATCGTTCAGCCTAAAGGCATGAATGTATAGAAAAGCATGGTGAATAAAAAGGAGATGTGAAATGTAAAATATTTCAGTTAAATTCTTGGCCCTATCTATGGAACTTGGGAAAATCACTTCAACTCTATGAAAGTTGGCTTTCTAGTCTTTAAATAAAGATATGCCTACATAATAACTTAGTTATATGGAATTTTAAAAAAGCGTGTGGGATGCATAACAAATTGAAAACTTCTTCAGACACTCTAACGTGGCCATGGTGACTGGAACTTTTTTTTTTTTAATTTTAGACATTAACTAGCTGTAGCTATCATGGTTTTTGATTATTATTTTCACTTCTAACACCAGATGTGTAGAATGCCTGTGTGGGATGTAAATTATAGATGACATGTTTTTATCATGATAGCACTCTCAGTATAAGCAGTTGCTTATTCAACTGACATTCTCTCTTTCCTTACTAGTTAGAACTCTAACTAATTTCATAGAGTGAAATTAGTTTCATTAGGTGAAAATGTGCTAATTAAAAATATTTACCTTCTCACATTAATTTGAGGCCACAGAAGGCCATTATGATGCAGTTTTGGCCAATGGACTTCAAGAAGTTGCTGGGTTAGACTTCCAGGAAAGTTTTTATGAAAAGAAATACAACATGTTTGCCTCCTTTATTTGCTCTTCATCCTTTCCCTTTTATACTTTTTCTGTTTTGAAATGAAAACCAGATATCTGGAAATGTGACTGCCATGAGCCAAAAGTGATCGAGCAGGACAAAGGAAGGGGCACAGGTGCCTGGGAACGTGGATGAGCTTCCATACCAATGTGCACTGTCCAACCATGACCTTCTTGTTGTACAAAACAAATAGACTTATTTTTTCTAAGCCACTGTTTATAATGTTTTTTATTAATTTGTGGCTTAACATATCTTAATTAATAATAATGTATATGTAGTATAGCATTTGACTAGGCAATACATCATTGACCCTATGAGAATAAGCATGTATGGGAAATCATTCTTTAAGGCAATTTATGAAAAGGATTATTAAATTTGAGTGAGTTAAATTTGATTTAAGGGTAACTTATATAAGTGTATTGAAAAAGTAATTTAGACAATTGATGTCTATACACATAAAATGCAGAGAGATATAAATAGTTGTTAGGAAAGAATGTCTACCTTGAATTTAACATTAATCTAATTTCTTTTCTGCCTTAACCCTCCTTGTTCTCTTTATTACTCCCACTGTCCTTTCACGATCATCATTTTTATGTTATATTGTTTTTCAGTCTGTAGTTTGAAGGAGAAGAATATATTCTTTGCTGAATAAGGGATTTTTGCTCTAATATATACATTTATATTAATATATGTTAATGTATGCATAATATACAACATTTTATGCTCCTTTTACAGTATATATATATATTTCTCCTGCTTGTTGATACTAGTACTTTACACCCCAAGGCAATGAGGCTTTTTCAGGTCAAACTTTTCTTCTATTAGAAGGTGAAAAATTTAGATTCTTAATCACTCACAGTGATAGTCAAATGACCCCAGCCTGGGACATTTCTGGTATTTCCAATACCTGGTTGTGATCATTGTTCTAGGGCTGGTGAATTAATATAACTTAGGGCAGTAAGAAACTGTCCTTAGGAGTTTCTATACTGGAGATGGATGATTTTTCTTGTGTTGTGTTGCTAGACTTATTTCAGCCCAGGGCTGTTTGTAGGCATGATTCTAGCTCTATGGAGAAAACCAAATGGAAAATATGAGATTGACAAAGAGACACATGGATCTCAAAAACATAGAGGTTTCATAGGGTCCATGTCTCTCTATTCAGTGGTCGCTGCCACTAACACCATTTTGAAATAGTCAATTCCAAAGTTACTTGAGTTGGGTTTTAGTTGTTTTAAGACAAAAACAACTCCTCTTTCTTTAATTGGAATTGTTTCTTTTTTAGTTGTCTTTGGTCTCTTTCTATGCTTTGTGAAGCTGAAATTGCGCTCACTTTTACATGGGAAAAGTAACTGCTACATAAACACACGCAAAAAATTCCTCTCTACATGGAAGTAAGAGGCATTTTTGTCTAATCTTGAAGAAATAAGATTCCATTTAGGAAATAGGCCATTTAGAAAGCTCTCTACCCAGCATAACCTCAGAGAGGGTGTCTAAAAGGTTCTTCATGTTTGATGTACCTTTAAGATCAAATGGGGCTTTCTGATATGAGACTGGAATTGTTAAACTAGTCTCATTATTATTTAAACTATCTTCATGTTCATTTTTATCATTGTAATAAATTAAAAATAACCAGGAATGATGTTATATAGTTTGTAAAAATTGCTCTAATCCGCCCACCAAGCTTGCATCATTTGAAAAATGATGAAACTGAAGGATAAGCAATATAAATTATAGTCACAGTGTCACATTGCTAGTAAGAAAGCAGCAGAGCACAAAACTGAACCCAGGGCAGTCCAATCTTAAGACTGAGCATTTTCAGGTCACCTAAAAAATGAGAGGTGGAGAGGGAATGACCCTGATTTTCCATATCTCTGCCACAGAATATTTGTTTGGCAAGTTGACCACGTTTCACAGACTAGTCTTTCAGTTTTCTTAGAGTGTAATCTCTTAATAGTTCCACCGTATGGAGTTTGTTCATCTGGCTTATTTGCAGTTCATAATCTTGTTGATTTTTCTCCATCAACTTCCCCATTAAATTCCTCAGAACATCAGCTTCCTTTGAAGACATAAAATCCCACGGGCTTTATGAAGCTATCAAGCAATGTTTAGACTCAGGTTTGAAGCTGCCCCACATTTGTTTTATCCTCACTGTTTATTGATACTTTTGGATAATTCAGCCAATTTGCTTTTAAATGTGGGATTTTTTTGGAAAATAATTACTTGTCATATACGTCTTATTGCTTCATACGTATATACGTCAGATACTTCATCATTAATGAAAACAGGCAAGACTTTCTTTTTTTGTTTTCCTGATAAATGCAGTTTTAAGCAGTGATGTTCAGGCATAGTAAGTGCTGATCATATAATAGCTTCACTGAAGTAACTATAGAAAAGACGCTCTTTCTGCAGTATTGTGATAGATGTTGACAGGAAAATGATCATGAGCCGATATAATGCAAGGTTCATCACAGTGCTCTTTTGAGCTTGACAAGAAGAGGACATGCTTTATAGTAGAGGTGACAATAAAAATTGGGTATTGGCAATATGACATTGAAAGCTAAAATATGAATCAGTCTTTATTGTAGCAAAAATGAAAAGAATATTAACTCCTTTCAGAAGGGAAGTTAGCCTCAGTCTACTTTAGCACTTTAACTGAGGCAAATCATACATATGGAATTTATCTGATACAATTGGTTAACTTTAGGCACTGTATAAAAAGTATTCATGTGAAATATGCTGATCTTAATTTACCAATTTTTATTTTAATGGTATTACTGCTACAACTTTAAATTTCATTAATATCTTTGACTATGGTAAAACTTACAGGATCCCACAGTCTCAAACTATAGTCAATTCCTTCAAATAAATGTTTTATTAAATTGAAACATTCAAATGTCCATTATTTAGTGCTACACATATATTTCTCTCAAACAGATTATATATTTTGTTTAAATGTCTCAGCTTCTAAATTCTTAAATTTCATTTTTTAAAATGTTTTCTAGGGAAAAGAAACTTATTCTAATTTTTTTCTTCAACATATTTTTTTGTTAAAATAATACACCTACATGCTCTCACTTTCCATCCGTGGCTGGTAGTACAGATAAATCAGATTCTAATTTAAATATTGTCAATGAAATTTTACTACTTTGCCTTATCATTTAACTTAGTTTTATTAACTAGGATTGAATTTTCTAGAGATTTTTTTTTTTCCTTTGCAGATCTAGACTGGCTAAATCAGGAATCATTAAGTCATGAGGAAGGAATGGACTGGGACATTATTATTACCCTTTAGAAGGACATATAGAAGTGGCAGGGTCAAATAAGTTTCACTATGCCTTTTCATTAAAACTGGTCATTATTCATTGGGTAATCTATAACACCATGACCCGTTCCGGGCAGTCATTATTTTAGATTTGTGAAGGTCATTTTATAATGTATTATCAACTTACACTATATCTTCAGATGTGAAGGGAGACATAAAAAGGAAAAGAGTCATCAAAAGTTTTCCTAATGTGTCAAAGACATTTTCATTTTAATATTAGGCCATCTTTAACAGAGAGTGCCTCTTCAGTATTAACTCTGAGATGTTTAATTTGGCTTTTAATCACTGCACTATGTAATTTCTCACATAAATAATTTATCATTGCACTGAGAAACAATAAAGATGGATATATACTATATAATGAGAGATATTTTGATATCCATTTTTCTTTTCAGCAAGCCAAAACATAATCTTTCTCAGATAGTCATCCAGTTAAGCTCTGCTGGAACAGTCCCCTCTTTATGAAAGACTTCCTTCTTGCTTCTAATATTAAGTAACTGCAGAATAACATATTAGTGAATTGAAAAAAAAAAAAACTAAACCTAGCCTACTCTCAAGAAAATGTAGAATCAAAGGAAGGATTCCTGTGTTGTTGTATTTGTACTATTTGAAAGAATTGACGCTGTTTGTAATCTGAAAAGAGCAAGCTGAGTCGTAGAAGTTGACATAGCTTATATAGAGTCAAACTACTAAATGTGGGGAGCATGTAGTCTTATGTGTCATTTGTCTAGGCAGGAAACTTTGGAGATGGCTCAGGATCCTGTCCACAAGGTACTCTCAGGTCTTGCAGCACTCTGTGTGTCATCTGTCTATTCTTGCAAGCTCAGAAATCATTCTGCTGCTTTGCAGTCAGGCAGGAGGACAGAAATCCCCAGGAAGGCTGTCCAAGGCCCTGTCTCAGAAGCACATCAAACAGCATTTTCTGTTTCCGGAATATTGTTCCTTCCCTGGTTATCTACCTAGAAAATGAGGTTACCTTCCTTTATTTTGGAAATTTGTACAGAATAGCTTTCTGCATGAATGGGGACAAGACTATTGGGAGAAAGAAATATAGGGATAATTGTTAATATTTTAAAATATTCTCTGGAAAATGGTCCCTCTTGTTAAGATGCTACAATAGTTCACAGGGGATAGTATACAAAGCTTTTTATGATCTGGCTTCTAGCTACCTGTTCAGCCCTGTTACTCCCCATATCTAAGCAGTTCTAAACTTCACTCTACTTATTTTTAAGATTCATGTCTAATATTAATGACTCAGACTTTTTCTTACTGAAAATATTTTTTTTCCACAAAACTTACAGTGTTTTGTTTTTGTTTTTTTTTCCACAGTACATAAAGGGTATGCTTTAGTGCACGGATTCTGTTACATAGCTATTTCTCCCTAAAATAAGAGTATCTGTTTCTCTCCAAATAGGATACCCTTGAGGGCAGTTAACTTGCAGTAAACTTTCCAGTGCCTACTATTTCTTTCAAATAGAAAACATAGTACCTTTTGATTGTCCTTTGCATGCCATGGCGATAGCCCTCAATCAGGAAGAGCTGCTGCTTTACTTTCCTGGAACTTCAATACATGTGTTTTGAACAAATGTTACTATGGTACTCAGTATTATGCAAATAGTTTTATTTCCAAAGCCCTTTTTTAAAACCTCCTATACACTGATTTTTCTACAACTTTTATCCTTGTTGTTCATACTCTTCTTCCTGAAATTCTCTCTTCTCTTAGTTTGCCTGGTGCTATGTTACCTTTTTTTGTGATTGCTGCAATGTTTTGGCCCATAGCAATACCTCTTTTTTTTCCGACACAAATGCAGTCACTCTCTAGGATTCTACTTGGTCTAAGATACTCTCTCTAGAGGACCTTTTCCATTTATAGAACATCCACCATCAGCTTTAGTAATCTCCTAATTTTTGTTTCTTGCATGACTTCTTTCTTGAATATCAGAATTAGTTTTATAATTGCTTGCAGATTTTTTTTCACAGAGATGGCTAATGGATGCCTTTAAATATGAGATAAAATGAACCAACCCTTTTTCCCTATTGGAGTGTTCTTTTCCTATTCAGCCAGAGTGAATATTTAAGCAGTTTTGCCAAGTCCTTCTTTTCTTTTTTACTCACACTCCAACATTCACAAATCATTTTATATTGTGTTTTATAAACTCTTTAGAACCTTTACCTCGCTTTACATTTCTACCCTTCCCATTCCGCTTTAGGTCACTGATTTTTATGCTAATTTTGTGTCCTAATATTTCCCCATCTTTCTCGTCTTCTCTGTCTCTCTCACTAATTTGTCCATCATAAACTGATACTTTTTCTAGAGCATATATTCTATCAAGTAAGTATCTTCATTTGAAATTTTTGATGATTTTTCATTACGTATTTAGTAGCATTCAAATTTCTTCACTGGCATGATCTTCCATAATCTGACAGCAAACTTTGTTTCCTTATTTTTCTTTCAAGCTTTTCCTCATGACAAATAAGTAGTCCAGCAAATGTGGGCCATTAATCCTTTGTCAAATAAACAACATATTTCCCCAGAAACTGGGAAGAGAGAACTAAGCCAGAAGTACAGATTTAGAATTCATAAAAATGTAGACAAGAGTTAATATAATAAAATTATATGAACAAAATGTGTATATGAAATGAAATAAGAACTCTAAGGCAGAACATGGTAGGATAACATTTGATTGAGGGGTGGTAATGGTGGTGCTGCTGAGGGAGAGCACAGCAGTAGGAAACTAAGAAGTAATGTTATTTCAGGGGCCAGGTGAAGGGAGAATAATAAGATATCATTATTTCAGAGATCTTTCTTGATGAGAACCTAACAATGTATTGGATTTGGAGGTAGAAAAATATAGGTTAATTGGGCTAAACAATTTCAGTGTTTTTTTCTTAAATATAAACTTATATTCTGTAGATTTGAAAGGTGGTATCTTATAGCTAGTGAAGTAGCTTGTCTGTAAAAGGAGAGGAGATATTAGGGGATAGAGTACATAATAGGAGATATGGGGTCCATGGAGAGCTATAGAGGATCTGCAAGACTGGGAGATTTTCTTATCCCACTGGGGAAGAAGTGAGTCTCTAACTCACTTAGGGAGAAGTTAAACATACAAGAGAAAGCAGAGTGCGTAGCTAAGGGAGCATGTCCCTGTGATACAGATCTGTATCCAGAACACGGGTGGGAGGATTTGCCTCAAACAGAAGACAAGATTCCTTGGTGTCCAGAAGAAGAGATGATGATGGATAGAGATGTAAATATGTAGTATTTATACAGAATGAGTGATTAAATCTATGGTTTATAGTCTGTTTTCAGTGAAATCTGGAACACATTCTTCCATGAGAAAGTTGTTTTTTTTTAAAGATTTTATTTATTTATTTGACATAGAGAGAGACAGCAAGAGGGGGAACACAAGCAGGGGGAGTGGGAAAGGGAGAAGCAGGCTTCCCGCGGAGCAGGGAGCCCGATGCGGGGCTCGATCCCAGAACCCTGAGACCATGACCTGAGCCAAAGGCAGTCGCTTAACCAACTGAGCCACTCAGGCGCCCGCGAGAAAGTTTAAGAATTGTAAGAGTTTCACAGTTTCAATCATGCCCCCAACTACCTGAAAGGATGGCTCAAGCCTGCGGGATGGTCTAGAACTCACTCCTCAAATGCTCACAATAGTCAGACTAAAATATCATTATTCTTTGAAGTTTTAAACAGACAGTTGAATCTAAAATGTTAAATAAATATTACAAGCTAAAAGAATATTTGACTAAAAATATTAATTTTTACAAAATAGCATTTAAATTAAAAAGGGTAATAAAAATAAATAGAACAGTGTACACTAATGAACAGTACATCAGGATGACACCCTTGTGAAGTGTGTAGCTTCCATTACAAAAAGCAAAAATAGAATTACAAGGAGAAATTGAAAAAAAATGCATAACTATAATAAAGTTTCAATACTTTTTTTATTAAATGGAGGATTAAGAAAGGCAAAAACTAATAAAAATATAGAATATGTTGGCAAATTTTATCTAAAAGATGTATAGAGAAATCTGCCTGCAATAAATCCAGAATATACATTGATTTTAACATTTATAATATTTATAAAACATCACACAACATTTACAAAAATTGACCATATTGTAGGTTGCAAAGCAAGTTTCAACAAATTTCCAAATGATATTGTGCAGTCCATAATATCTGGCCACAAACAAAAATGTTTTAAATAATATAAAATCTCATATATTTCTATCTACTCACACATGACTCATGGGTTAAGAAGAAATTATTGTGCAGCCACTATGGAAAACAGTATGGAGATTCCTCAAAAAGTTAAAAATAGAACTATTATAGGATCCAGCAATTCCACTTCTGGGTATTTATCTGAAGAAAATGAAAAAAAAACTAATTTGAAAACATATATGATCCCTCATTTTCATTGCAACATTATTTAGAATAGACAAGATATGGAAACAACCTAAGTGTTCATTGATGTATGAATGGATAAAGAAGATGTGATACACACACACACACACACACACACACACACACACACGACTACTATTCAGCTATAAAAATAGAATAAAATCTTATTAACAACATGAATTGATCTTGAAGGGATTATGCTACGTGAAATAAATCAGAGAAAGACAAATATCATATGATCTCACTTATACATGGAATCTAAAAAAAAAAATAAAAACAAAACAAATAAACTCATAGATATGGAGAACAAATTGGTGGTTGCCAGAGATGAGGGTAAGATGAAATGGGTAAAGAGGTTCAAACCGTACAAACTTCTAGCTATAAAATAAATATGTCACGAGGATGTAATGTATACTACAATGACTATAGTTAACAATACTGCATTGCATATTTGAAAGTTGTTAAGATAGTAGATCTTAAAAGTCCTCATCACAAGAAAATAACCCATAAGTGTATCATGAGTAAATGTTAACTAATCTTTCTTTTTTTTAATATCTTGCTTTTTTAAGTAATCTCCACATACAACATGGGGCTTGAACTCATGACCCCAAGGTCAAGAGTCACATGCTTTACAGACTGAGCTAACCAGACACCCCAAATGTTAATTAATCTTATTGTGGTGATCATTTTACAATATGTACAAATATTGAATCATTACAGCTGAAACTAATATAATATTATATATCAATTATATCCCAATAAAAAAGAAGAAATTGTGGTGGAAATAATACAATATCTACAACTAAATGAAATAAATTCACCAAATATCAAAATTCTGGAATGAAATGAAAGTAGTAATTAGAAATAAATTTATAGCATTAACATGACTTAGTTTTAAAAAGTTTGAAAATAAATGAATTTAGCATTCATCTCAAGAAATTAGACACATTTTAACAGAATAAATATAAAGAAAGTAGGAGGAAAAAATAAATTCTCAATGAGATTGATACCAGGAATCATTGGAGAGGATAATCAAAACGAAAAGCTGGTTCTTAACAAAAAAAGTAATAAAATTGACTTGCTTCTAGTAAGAATGATTAAGAGAAAAATCAGAAAAATAATCATGAAAAAATTATATTTAAAAAGATGATATGGTCTTTCATATTAAGAAAATAAATCACAAGAATATATGATTCCTTAATAAACTAATAATCATAGAAGTTGAATTAGTAAATAAATCTATTTGCACCAATGACTCATGTTCCAGCTAGTATTATATGTGGGTTTGCAAAGTTGTTAAGGAAAAAAGAGAAGAAAATCACTTCAACACAATTGCTAAGGCCAAAATAAACTTGATCAAAACTATCAGACTCTCTAAACTAGGAGAGGACATATCAAATAGGAAACTTTTAGATCTATCTTTGTGTTAGTATATGCTGCTATAACAAATTACTACAAATTTAGCAGTTTAACATAATTTAGTATCTAAAATTTCTATAGGTCACAAATCCAATATGGATCTCACTTGGCTAAAATCAAAGTGTCTCAGGACTACCTTCCTTTTCTGGAGGCTCTAGAAGAGAATCTGTTCCCTTGCCCTTTTCTGCTTCTAGAAGTTCATCCACATACTTTGGGTCCTAGTCTCCCTCCTCCATTTACAAAGCCTGAAGGTTCCTTCTTTCTGACCATTCTCCCATAGTCACATTTCCCTCTGGCCATAACTGAGAAAGTTCCTCCACTTTTAAGGACCCATTTGATTACTATATGGAACACGAATCTCACAAAAATAATGTTGAATGAAAGAAGCCAAACGTGAAAGGGTAAATAGTCTGTTTCCATATATATTAAGTTGAAAACCAGGCAAAACTAATTTATACTGTTTAGAATCAGAACACTGGTTATCTTCAAAAAGAAAATTAAGGTTAGTGAGAGACTGATTATGACAAGACCTTTTCAGTACCACTTTTCAGTACTTCTTCCTGATCTGGATGGTTGTTACACACTTGTGCTCATTGTAGAAATGCATCTTGCTATTCAATAAGGCTGTGTATACTTTTCTGCATACATGTTTTTATTCAATAAAATTTTATTTAAAGTAAAAAAAGAACCCATTTGATTAGATTGAGCCTACTTGGATAATCCATTTCAAGATCCTTAACCTAGTCACACTTGCAAAGAGACTTCGGTATGAAGTAACATATTCATATGTTCTAAGGATTAGGATGTGGATATCTTTGAAGGGGGGACATTATTCTGCCTACACAATCTAATTTTTGTGGTTGTGTGCAAACTTCCTTTAAAAATGTCATCAGTCCTTATTCAACTTTGTGAGTATGCGTGTGTATCATAAATATATTGGGTTCAATATATGCTTAGGAATGCAAGCATACGATGACATAAGAAAACCTATAACTGTAATGCACCAAACCAATAGACTAAAGAAAAAAAGCCATAAATAATAATCTCTTATTCTTGGCACAGAATTTTAAGAACTTTTCAAAGAAATCAACAGTCATTTCATTTAAGAAAAAAAAAAGAAAGGAAATATTCCTGGCAAACCAGGAATAGAAGGTAATTTTATTTCATATAACATGTTTACAAAAAGTCTTGTAATATGTGTGTCAGATACCTCTGGTGCTCTGCATTGTATCCCCTTGATGACAACCCTAGTCTCACTGGAGATGGGGTAGACAGAAAGGTTTTTTTCCTAATGTTGTAAATATTGGTGGGCTTGGAAAATATGAATCAACAGGATTCTCAGTGTGTAGTTTAGTAAAGAGAAGAGACTCCATTAAGAGTGTAGGGTAAAGGAATCTTTATTAAGTTCTGAGACATAATTTTTGAAGTTTGTTATAGAGCAAAGGTCATAGATCAGTAGACAGATAAATACTTTTTGTTAAGAAGATTTAACAAAAAGCCTAAATGAATTTTAGTCACTTGGTGACTTCTTCTGCAAATATTTGAATTTTGGTCTTAATCATGGATATGGAATGAAAAAATGTTTTCATTCTCTTACATGAATTATGTAATGCAACCCAATTGCTACTCATAAAGCCATTTAGTAACATTAACCAGATTTATTCTGTGGGATGTTGGATTTTTTTTTTTGATAAGTCTAAAAGTTCTTCAAAGTAGACTAAAAATAGTGAAAGACGAGAGAGAGAGAGAGAGAGAGAGAGAGAATGATCTGTGGTTATTTCTCCAGGGAGTCAGAAGAAACAAAGAAACTAGAAGCAAGAAGAGAGGATAAGAAGGAAGAAAGAGGAAAACAGAGAAAAATGAAAAATAAAAGAACTTTTAGGCAAAGGTTTCTGATCATTGTAGAGGATAATTATGCTCAAAGATGCCATATTCTACCCCCACATGCTCACTGCGTAGGAAATTTTTCTTGTCCATATGTTCTCCCTACTAATTCTTCCCGCAAAGGAAATCTAGGCATAGTTCTTTAGTTGTGGACAGTGGATAACATGGGCTTTGTCAGTCCATTCTTCAGTGAACAAAGAGACTACTATACCCTTTCAGGTAAAAAAAGTATTAAAAAAATCTAGATATATTATTTTCTGTGTGTCTCTTACAAAGAAAGCTAAATGGTAACTGACTTGTAAAGGATGACAGATCTCTGCAAATAAATTGCCAGAAAAAGAAACAGAGTGGCTATTAGGAAGCATAAAGCAATGAAGATCTGCTCAAAGGTGAAACAGTACAACAAAAGCAAGAGAAGTCTTGGGAGAAAATGTCATACTGTAGTAAGATTGGTTAAAGGGGATGAATTAGAAGAAAAAGAAAAAAAAAATGAAAAGACTGCCACCACAACACCATGATTTTTTTTAGGTTTGTTTTAGGTTATATAGGACATAATGACCGTGGCTTTTTGTATGATAAAAAAATTTTGACTTAGTGTAATGGATACTCTTATCCGTTCTACAAATATTTGTTGAGCACTGCACTATTTTCTAGGGCATGAAAAATATAATGATGAAGCAGACAAGATCTGAATTCTCATAAGTTTCAATTTAGCAATGGGTTTTATTCGTAAGTAACACAGAGAGGCAATGTAACATAGTAGTTGAGATAGACCCAGTTTTGAATACCAAATCTGTCAATTATTAGTTTTATGACAATGAGCAAGTTACTCAACTTCTCCAAACCTGTCAACTTATTTGTAAAATAGGGATAATACTATTTAGCTCACCGGGTTGTTATGAGTATTAAAACTGAGTGATGAATATATAGCAGTTCACAAAGTACCTGAAGCTTAACATTCAGCTTATTATTATTGAAATTTTCATTATTATGATCTAGTGCATATTGTGATGACTGAACCTTATTGAACAAGCCAGGAGCATTTTAGGCATAATTCAAAGGTGACTAATTGTATTCACATTTGTTGGGGCTGTGTGGAGGGGAGATAAAGGATACATTTTTATAAGCCTAGAAAGGAAGACAAAAGAAATTTCAACTGAGCTTTTGATTTCAAAGACAGAGAGAGGTCTTAAGATTTCTTTTTAATATGGAGTCAAGCATCCCCTTTTGTATAAGCTAAATAAGTAAATAGGAGTTATGGGCCTCTTATGTCAGTATTTTACTTATTTTTTAGCTGGTGTTATACAAGTTAATGAAATATCAAATTATTCTTGTATTTTGGCTTACAAAATAACAAATAATTTTTCAAAATAAATTTTGAATTGCTGAAATACAATAAAGAACTGTGATTGACTGGAAATTTAGAATTATCCAGAATTTATTCATATTCTATAGTGACATAGTCACAGATTTGCTATTATTATTATTATTAATGATATTTGTAAAAAAAAACTATAACAAGACTTCATATAAAATCCAGTCTTATTTGACTTAATTGAAGATATTGACAAAATCAAAAGTATTCAAAAAGAAATTAAACTTTCAGTATAAAACTGCTTATTATTTTCTCTCCATAAAATAAAAAATTATCTAAAAATCTTTCAATTCCTCTCTCTGAGGATCTTGCTCTTTCAAAGGATTAACTTGAGATATAGGGCATTATTTTCTTCCTTCCTAATGAGACCAGTGCCTCAGGGTAAATATAGAAGCCTAAAACACTGTGTCAGTTTTATGTACAGATAAATTACATTAATCACCTCCTTAAGAGCTTTCATTTGAACTCTGTTTACCGAATAGAACTGCCTATCTTCAAAAAAATTTTTTTAGTTTATTTTTAAACTCTCAAATATTTGTACTTCTTGTTTAATGAACAAGTGTAAGTCCTTTTAATAAATTAGCTAGTTAATGCCCATTTAAGTTACATCTATTTCTAGACGTTCCACCATATGCTTGTGGGTATAATTTAAGTTAAATACTTCAAGATTATTTTTCTTTAAAATAAAAATGGAAGCCATATTTTTAAAAGTTAAATAAAAGCATTTTTTATATGCCCCATTGCTGCTAAATATCTCAGAAGTTGTATGATGTAGTGTCTATGAACCCCTGGGTTCAGATAACAGAAGCAACATTAATTCAAATATAATTATTGCCATCATCAAATCAAGTCTTTCAAATTTAATTAATCTATTTGAAATGTAAGACAATATTATGCTATTTTAGATATTCCTGGGGGTTTCAGAAGGGAGATCATATTGTTACATAAATAATTATTCATTTTCTCTTGGAGGACTTTCCCCAAATGTCTTCATTACAATGTCAAGCAGCAGGGGAGAAGGCTTGGTGCTTCCCAAGTATAAAATCTCAGGAGAAGCTCACACCTGGGGAGGGGTAAAAATCAAGGAAGCAGAATGGATAAATTATTCATCTTTCAAGGAAACACATAGGGTATCCAGTTTTTGACTGTAGGATAAATTTTATAAAAGAGATTAAGAGAATTTACTATAATGAAATACACCTGATTCACTCAGTAAATACTAATTACAGCCTTGTATGAAATAATATAAGAAGAGGGAAGAGATTGGAAGCTAAATGTGACTAAAAATATTCCTAGTGAGAAAGAAGTATGTATCCAGAATTTCTGATATTCCTAACTCAACTACAGGAGAACATACGGTTAGAATTAGGGTTAATCATTAGAGAGTTGACATGTTGGTTTAGGGTAGGGTCAGTGGAAATCAGGAGAAGTAGAATTACTTAGAGGCATATTTTAAAGCGAAAAGAACTCTCCTTTAAATGATTAATAGAAAGTAGATATAAAAATAACATACACTTATTTTGTTGTGTACAACTATCCTACAAGACTTTTATTGTTACTATTATCTTTTCACATATGAAGAAGCTGGAGGTTAAATAGTTATGTGCTGTATTCAGGGAAGTTTTCCATAACATACACTTTTTTATTGAATAGTTTCTCTGATTTCACTTTTATATTTTCATGCATTTATTCTTTCATTCAAAACACCTTTTATGCCCCACACCCCATAACACAAGCTGGATAGACAGACATGCTGGGAGACAATCTTAATAAATAAATATAGACTACTGTAAGTACTTTGGTTTAAGCAACAGAGATGATAGTGGCGATGACATTTTATGACGGAGAGAGTTAAAAATCTGCTTGAGAAAGAAAAAAATGATTTGATGTTAGTTTTTGAAAGACATGATTTATTATTAGTGTAAAATTAAAGAGGATTTTTGCTGTGCAGGATTAAACAGTTTGGAGTGAGGAAGGAGCTCTAATTCTGAGTAGAGGACAAATCAGCACATCTTTGTCACCTGAAATGAGCTCTTGTCATTGATCTTTTATGATTTCCCTTTTGGAATGGAAGCTATAAACAGTTGCTTTAAGGTACATTTTGGTAATCACTGGGGACTCTATTTTAGTTCTGATTCAGCCACCAATCTGGGTGTTAGCTACATCCCTAGTAAAAAGAGAAATAGTAGGTAGTTCAGGACATAAAGATATAGTAGTCTAACACCATAAATGCAAGTATATATGTGTGTGGGGGGGTATGTGTGCTTGCGTAGAAGTGTGTAGTGTGTAGAAGTGCGTAGAAGTTTGTGTATGTGTGTGCATGCGTGGTGTGTGTTGTGTATTTTTTCACTGGGACGTTAGGGGGGGTGTGGTGTGGGTTAACAGAGAAGTCTGTAGTAAACAGGAAAAAAAAAAACCCGGAAGCTGACATCAGGAATATGTATCTAGATCCATCCAAGTTTGCACTATCAGGAATACTTAGTGCAAACTATCTAAACTTTCTGGATCCTAGTTTCCTCTTTTCATGATCTCTGTGGTGACAAAGTGCCTAAAGCCCTACTCAAGTCAAGTCAAATAATGAAAGGTAACATAGACTTGTCACTGCTTTTCATGTTAGTCAGTTTTCTGTTATCAGTTAACATTATCTTTTATGTTAGTAGAAGTTTTTTGTGAATAATTCACTTTTAAAACATTTGGAGGGCGCCTGGGTGGCTTAGTTGGTTGGGCGACTGCCTTCGGCTCAGGTCATGATCCTGGGTCCCAGGATCGAGTCCCGCATCGGGCTCCGGGCTCAGCAGAGAGTCTGCTTCTCCCTCTGACCCTCTTCCCTCTCGTGCTCTCTGTCTCTCATTCTCTCTCAAATAAATAAATAAAATCTTAAAAAAAAAAATTTGGAAAAATTTTAAGAACAAAAACACAACATCATATAATTAGCTTTAGTATAATCAGCCTATAAGTTATAAACTCTAATTTGAATATTGCTTTAACCTGTCTTGTTTTAGTATGCACCTTGGATAAATATTATAGCCTTCCTGTTTCTTGGTTTTATCTTCAAAACTGTAGCTACATTTATTGATCTCTTGCTATGTGCTAAGGATTGCTCTAGGAAATATACATTTATTTACTAATTTACTCCTTAAAATAAATACGTATCATTATCATTCTCATTTTATGAATGAAAAACTAAGGCCATAGAGGTTTAGGAACTTAGCCAAGTTGCATAGCTGGTATATGGTGAAGCCCTAAAGGGTCTTAATTTCTCCCTAAATTAAGTAAGTTTCCTTTCTTTAGGGCTTCAAACTGAGGGTTCTAGAGGGGAGGAGGGTGGGGGGATGGGTTAGCCTGGTGATGGGTATTAAAGAGGGCACGTACTGCATGGAGCACTGGGTGTTCTACGCAAACAAGGAATCATGGAACACTACCTCAAAAACTAATGATGTAATGTATGCTGATTGACATAACATAACAATAAAAAAAACAACAAAAAAATACTTGTAAATCATTCACAACCTCTAATAAAATGTTAAAGTAATAGTAAACATACTTCGTGAACACATTGTTCAAATTCTTTTTTCTATGAAATGAAAATTTCTGCAATGGTGAATCCCCTCTTCTATTCATCATGACCTCTGACATAAGATAATTTTACACACACACACACACACACATGCATAATCTAATATCATACATATTATATGTAAACTAGTATATATATATAATTATACACATATAATCAATGTAAGAACTTCCTATAAAAATAACAGTAGTTAAACATTACATTGCATGAATGGCTGCTTTGTTTATTTTAGAAAATGTCTTCAAGGCAGTTTTAAAATTTGGTTTGTTGTGTTATGATTAAACATGATTGCTCATATCTATGCAGAACAGAGTAGTAACTCCTGGACAGATAATTAAAGTTAAGATATTCTTTCTTGAGGGTGGCACCCTAAATTATAATTATGATGATTTAATTGAGCATCAAATATACTCATGGTGCACATAAAGCATAAAGCAGGTATGCAGCTGTTTTTCCTTTGTAATGCATACCGACCCAAATCCTATCTTCTGTACCGTTGCTTTAATGACTAAAAACCTGGTTTTTCCTGTTTTCCTCATGTACTACAATTTACCCCTGTGACCAATCTTTTTAATTATGAGGAACACTGTGGTCGACACGATTTGGTTCCATATGATAATATCCATTTTATCCCTTGAAAAATTCCTGGCAAATGGCATTACCACAGATACCAGGTTATGTGGATAATTAAAGTTATCTATCCTTTGCTTTTGATTTTGGACATTTGTATTAGGCAAAAGAACCATTTTGAGAAACAATAACTGAGCTTTGATATAATGGAAGTCTTCAAGTTATTAAAATATTTTGTTCATTCCATTGCAATTGCCATAAAATAAAATGCTTTTGTGTAGTGGAATATGTTTATCGTTATTTGAAATGAAAATAAGAAGTAGCTGGGCACGGGAGTCAATTTAGGGGAGCATAGGTAAACACCTAAAGTTTCGGAACTGCCAAAAAGGGTAATCTACTGCAACTAGCTTGGTGATTACTTCTCCGGCTATTCCTCCTGGACAGATGCTACATCATTAGGAATACAAGTGGGTCAATGTTTAATAGTTTAGAACTGTTTCATCTTCAGGAGACTACTTCACTCCTTGTAGTAATTGTGTTAGAGTTTTCTGTATGGAGCTATGGATAGATTTAATTCAAAAACTGATAAAGATAGTGGCTTTAAGTAAATGATAAACTTGAGACAAAATATTTTTTCATAGATTTTCAAGGTCAAGAATGACATATCTGATATATTCATCGTGCATTAAACAGCTAATATTATTTTCATCATCAAAAGTAAAAAGTAAATCTTAAATTAGCATGTATCATATATTACTTATAAAAGTATAATATGTATGAACACTGTAAAGGCAAAATACAGAGAACATGTAATTAAACTATATACAGGTACAGTGGTCTACTCTCATTTATAGTCTAAAGTGGGAGCTTTGATCATAAAATGGAAACCACTATTTACCTTGAAACAACAGGCATAAACAACTGGGACCATCTTGGACAAACTGGGATGCATGGTCCCATAATTATACAAAAACATATTTAAGATGTAATTAACAGAAGCATGAGTGCTATGAAATACTTATGCTGATGAAAATGACTTTTGTATTTATTATTTATTTATTTATTTGAGAGAGAGAGAGAGAGAGAGAGTGCGTGAAGGGGAGGTACAGAGGGAGAAGGAGAGAGAGACCCTCAAGCAGGCTTCACACCTAGGACTGAACCCAATGTGGACTCAATCTCATGACCCTGAGATCATGACCAGAGCTGAAATCAAGAGTTGGGCGCTCAAGTGACTGAGCCACCCAGGCGCCCCGAAATTTATCTAATTTCAAACCTGAGTCCTTTTGTTTCTTTATTACTTCTTCCCTTTAGACATTTACTAATTTTAATTGTAACTTCAGATTCACATTTTATATAATATGAAATGCGCCCATACCAAAAAAGCACTATCAGGAATATAAATAGTAAAAAGCAGAAATCAGATACCAATTAGTTCATTTCTACAAAACCAGTGTGCTATTTATGAGATAAGGCACAGTCAATAAAATTGATATGTATTAGCTACAAAACTCATGATTTCCATTTTTAAAATTTTAAGACAATTAGCTAATATTTTTGGTCATGTTATATATCCTAAAGAAATTTTTCTGATTCCTTTTATGTTTGACAATAATTTTCGTATTAATGGTAGTAGGGCCTTTGCTAGTGATCCATTAACAAATTACAGTCATTAAAAAGATCATTTTAGTACACCATTTGGTAAGGTTCATACTTTTTATTCTCTGATATATTTTAGTAATCAAATATTTACATATAAATGACAATAAATGAAAGAAGGCAAAATATGGCAGTCACTTTTACTTTCTTTCCCCCTTAATAAATGTTGAGTTCTGAAATAATTGAATAGAAAATATGAGGGTCATGTAAAGTACACAGCTGAATGTTACTAATAAATCATTAATAATGTTTGAGTAACACATATGGGACACATGAGACTTTTGTTATTTCATGGTGTGTTTAAATGGAAGGTGATATAAAAGGAAAATAGAATAATTCCTCAACATCATCTTATATTTGTATACTTTAGAAAATGATATCTTTCAAATAGTGAAGCTTTGGTTTTATAAGTTTATCTAACTAGATCTTAAAAACATTAAAATTTTATATCCCTGAGATTTCCATTTGTTTTTTTCTGATATTTCCAATTCAAATCCAGAGTTCAGTTCTATTATAAAGTCATTAACAAATGTTTTTTTAGATATTAGAAGAAACATTAATTTTTCATTTGGCACAGATATTTTTATATGTAATCTCTAGTTATCTGAGAATTTCCGGAAACATCTGGACACTTGGATGCTTAACCAATGTGGGCCAAAAGCCAGTAGGAAGAGTATAATTATATAATGTACTTTGTTTTGTGAAGTTATTGCATAGGAACTTAGGGACACATATCCAGGATTCTATGCTCAAACAAAACATACTCAGAGCTGAACAGTTAATTTGGCTTCGTGCAAACCCTTTAAATTATAATTTGTCCCAAATACTTAATTAAAGCAAATTGCAAGATTGGAATGAAACCCATTGGAATGAAAAAGGCAGCTCATTAACTGATGTTATACTCAAGCCAGTATAATCTTTTAAATGCGTAGTTATTATTCTCCTAACCATAACTTGAACATGAATATTGTCTCATTAAATCCTATATAGGATGAGTCCTTAGTGAATAGTAGCCAGTTACACTGAGTTAATTAAAACAGTGTTTTCTGATTGAGCAAAAAATGTTTATTTGATTTCCTTTATGTACTACAATAGACTTCAATTATTGTTCTTAGATATTCGAGAAACTGTCTTCTTTGTTGGATGACTAGTACTCTCATTCACTAAAAAAGGGAATATAGAGAGCAGATTTGCCAAGAAAGAAGTAGTGAGTGTCACCAACTGAGGAGGGTATGAAATTTTACTTTACTTGCAAGGTAACAACTTAGCCATAATGTGTAGCTGGTGACCAAAGGCATGAGACACCCAAAGCAGAGACAAAAGACATCCTTACCCACAGCAAAAGCAATGACCAGTGCCAGCAAGTTTGTCTTTGC
The DNA here is from genome assembly GCF_037043125.1 of Eumetopias jubatus. Taxonomy (NCBI): domain Eukaryota; kingdom Metazoa; phylum Chordata; class Mammalia; order Carnivora; family Otariidae; genus Eumetopias; species Eumetopias jubatus. The sequence goes on from NW_028274813.1 coordinate 56,075,946, forward strand.
TTTCTGACCCCCAATTCCTGTAGGGTGACACAGAGTGACAGATGACACCCTACACATGCAGAGGATTGACTTATAGGAGAGGAACTCAGGGTCAGGAGCCCCATATTTTTTCCAGCTTTATCGAGAAATAATTGACAGGTAAAAATTGTATGCATTTGTGATGTACAATACGATATTTTGATACATGTCTACACTATGAAATAATTACTACAACCAAGTTAATTAACATCACCTCACATAGTTGTGTGTGTGTGTGTGTGTGTGTGTGTGTGTAGTGAGGCCATTTGAAATCTATTCTCTTAGCAAATTTCAAGTATGAAATACAGTATTGTTAATTATAGTCATCATGCTGTACGTTAGATCTTAGAATTTATTAACTCTGCAGAGCTGAAATTTTGTATTCTTTGACCAACATCTCCTCATTTTCCCCACCAACCAGGCCCTGGCAACCACCATTCCACTCTCCACTTCTTTGAGTTTGATTTTTTTAGATTCCACATGTAAATGAGATCATGCAGTATTTGTCTTTCCGTGCTTGGTTTATTTCACTTAGCATAATGCCCTCCAGGTTCACCCATGTTTGGGGGCTAGCATAGACATTTGTGCAAGGAGGAACAAGCAAATCCTCTTCCCTGCAAGGAAAGAACATGTATTTTTCTTAGTCTTGACTATTTAGTCGCCTATGGGACTAACTATGGAATTACTCAGTGTCAGGAAAAGAGTAAGTCTTGTAGTAGGACAGCCTTAGCAAAAGTGTGCAGGGATACCCAGGACCCTTCTCCTTAGTAGACAACATTTCCACTTTAATTTTTCATGAGTTTAATTTTTTGTGAGTGATCAGTTTAATTTTTTGCTTAGTCTCTTAAGCTGAAATACTAATCTGAACCTTTGTCATACAATACCACCCTGGAGAAACACTATCACATGCATTTAAGAAATTAATAAACATAATAATGAAAACAATTAGACTTCTGAAGTTTACTCTCTCAAATTGCTCCTTCCCCCAATATAGCACTTAGCTCTTTCTTTATAGGTTATGTTTAACTGTTGAAACATTTAAGCTCGTGTTCGTTCAGGTCCTCAGAGAAGCAAAAACTCAGGACAGGATTCAGTGTGCAAGGATTTTATTAGAGGAAACACCCATGAGAGGAAATGGGGAAGAAGTAGAGAGGCTGGGATAGCTATCCGGTCATGAAGCAAGTCTGACCACAAGTGAAAAAGAAAGGAAAAGAAGTCTGGCTGGAAAAGTCTTAGACTACTTAGAGATCAAGTCCTGTCTGCCAAGGCCATGAGGACTCCTCTAGCCAAAGTTGGCATGGAGAGGAACCCCTTGTCTCCCAAGAAAGAACCAGTTGTGCTCAGTCATTGGCTGGGAGCAGCCCATGGGAGGTATGGCCTCTGGTCAAGTACAGCTAGAGATTCCAGAGCAGTCTCTGGCACCCTAGGTCAACTGCTCCCTGTAGTTGGAGGTCTCCAAGAGGCAATCTCATGGCTGCTACAGTCTTTTCCTGAATTGGATATTATTTCATTGCTGCTCCATCCTGATGAAATGGACACTCACATTTCTGTATAGTTTTATACCAGTATTTGGACTTTAAAACATTTGCTCCAACTTATATAGCTATTGGAAATGCATGCAGATGGAACCTCTAATAGTTAAATATATTGACATTCTTATTGAGGAATAAAAAATTGGTCTCCTTAAAAAATCCTCACAACATAAGAAAATCAAGAGTTTAAAATTGTTCACTGTAAGTGTATAAAACATTTTACAGATATATACTATTAGCATTTTTATTGAAAAAAATGCTAATATGATTTAAAGGTAGAATGTATTTTTGTATGTATAGTTATTTTTACAAAGTGCCTGTAATGACTTCTGTTACATAGGCATTCAATATCTATTTGTTGGTAAATGACTGATAATCCATTAGATTTTAGTTTTTTCTTCTTTTAAATCAATAAACTCATGATTATGCATTTGAAGGATGAATTACAGTACTGTGAATATACTACTTTCATGATTTACAAATAATTTTCATTATATTCATTTACAGATTACATATTAATTTGATATGTAAGTCATTTGTGTATGTATGTGTATTTTCCTTGTGTGTTTTCATATAACTGACTTGCCCATTTCAAACAAGCATCTTGAGTTGGTTTTTGTATGAAGTATTATAGATAAAACTGAGAAAATTGAAGTTTTATTTATAGATTGGTAGATCATACTCATCAATATAATGTTATAATAACTAAATCAAATTTAGAGATTTTTGAAGGTATTTTCTCTTTCCAAAATGATTAATGTTGTCCCAAGTGTCTCCACTCATTGGATCAAAGCCTTTCATTTCTTTAGAGAAAGGGCAGATACAGCCTAGGAAATAGAAGTCAGTTTGAATTTGCAATGCCTTTTAAAACTCAAAAGGGAGAGTAGTGACTTGAAATTAACCTCAACTCACTGGAATAGAAAATAGTTCTACTTTGAAATCTGAAAGTTCTTGGGGTAAAATACCCAGTCAGAGCATGAATGTCTAGAGCAGAGTTTATTAATGCTAATTACACTTATAGATAGATGTGAGGTCTAACTTGAAGTTGGTTTCCATTCCCTCCCCCCCCCGCAAGAAACCAGTCAAATTCTTGCCTATGCCTGAAGAGCAGGCTGAAGAGTTTCAGAGGTCAGAAGGCTAGAAATCCTACTCCCTGTCCATCACATGTGAACTGAAAAACTGGAGGGCTGAGAATAAAGATTCTTGGATAGCTTTGGGTCTTTCAAAACAGATGTGGTTTCTGTCTTTTTACCCACTAAGAAGTCTGTGACCAGGGTAATTGGAAGAGTGCCCATGATAACAAAGAATCTTCTCAATGGAACAGATTTGAGAAGAGGGCGTGAGACCGCCATGCTGAGAGATAGCACCTCTACCACCCTCCCCTGCCTCTGTATCCCCATAATGTGATGTGGTGTGGAGAACATCAAAAAGCTCCAGTGAGTCCCCAGAGTGCTGAGAAGCTAGTGGACTAGAAGAGATTTAGGAATTTTATGAAAAGTTTGAAGAGTAAGCAGATCTTTTGTCTGGAGGTCTTGTGTTGCACATAGATATTGACAACAGCAAATGCCTGCATATGTCATAGGCCAACCAGAGTGAGCTACCTAAATGGAAAGCAGTGAGTCTAAAGTACTTTATGTAGAATTGAATTGACATTATGATGTGTAAACTGCTGCACTACCCCATGTATCCATGTGCCCCCCAGAGGAGAAGGCAAGGAGAAGGTGAATGAGGAAAAACTCTGAAAGGCTTAGTATTAGTCCAGAAAAACTAAATTAATGTGAGAAAGATTAAGTTTGAACTGGTAGTGATCACATTACCATGAACGTCAAGTTCATGCTTATTCAGAACATAAGTTATTGTTGTTAGACCAAGTTCATTTCATAATAGCAAAATTACATATGCACATATCCAAGTTATTGTGATACAGTTTAGACTTGCCTGTTAACTTCATTTTTCATTTATTTATATTTGCTGCTTGATTTTGGCTCCTGGATAGTGTGTCCTGTCTCTTCAAAATCCATTTTTTTTCCTTTACTCTTTTTTTTTTTAAAGATTTATCTATTTATTTGAGAGAGGGGATGGGGGGAACAGAGGGAGAGAATCTTCAAGCAGACTCCGCACTGAGTGGGGAGCCCATCATGGACTCAGTGTTATGACCCATGAAACCATGATCTGAACTGAAACCAAGAGTCCGACACTCAACCGACTGAGCCACCCAGGTGCCCCTTCTTCACTCTTTCTAATGTGGTATATAATGACCAGAATATGTTTAGTACATATAAATGTTGTAACTGTTTGAACAGGTTAGAGGAAAAACTCTTTGTTATGATAATTTTCCTTTTCGCCTGCTCTGAATATATAATATGGTCTAGGAGTTTTAGTGGAACTACTTGACGTTAGCTATTTTCTGTGATATTTCATAGATGCGGTGCTAGTTTGTGTGCAATTTGAATTGCACTGTGTGTGTGAGTGTGTGTGTGTGTATGTGTGTGTGTGTGTGAGATAGAGAGAGAGAGAAAGAGGGCATGTAAAAAATAGGACTACTTTGAGAGTACCAAGAGAATGAGAATGGGACACACTATCTTATTTTTTCAGTCTCATTTGATATTTATATGAATTTTTGTGAATACATTTTTGCACTAAAATCTACTTGCCAGTCCTAGAATTGGAGAAAATCATTGATTGCAAGAATGGCAGTGACTTTGGTAGATGGAAGTGAGTGTGGCCTCCCAGAGGTCAATGTAGGTTTGTAGGATACAGTGAAACTATGATAAGGGCAAACTTTAAGACATACTTTAAGCTCTTTATAATTTTCTGGGATTATATTAAATGCTTGTTAAAATCTTTAAGAGGAAAAAGAATATAAATGGAATCTAACAAGAGTTCTGAAAATGTTCATTTTGAAAATGAAAATAAGTATAATTTCTATGTAGATATCAGGAAAGTAAGTGCATGCAAAATGACTTTATTTCTACCTCAAATCTTTAATTAAAAAAACTTGTTGTACTAGAAAAAGCAATGTCAAACAAGTTTAGTAAGAATCTTGGGTTATGTATTTGTTTTGGATATGCACCTTGAGTCAGGGGTCTAAAAGAGAGAAATGTGAATTAGCCCATTGCATAAACCATAAGAAAAAAAAAACTAAAAAAAGGGGTTTTCTCAGGGAATGCTGCCCCACTAGCAGAGGAAAAGACATTGGACACCTGATTATGGCACATTCTCAATATTCTTCTGTAAGAGAGAAGGAGGCAAACAGAAGGCCTTGGAAAGCTGACATTCTCAAATCCAGATGCTTTAGGTTATTTGTGAATCATAGAATGGATCATCTGTGGTCAGGTCAGATGTCATATCACTTACTAGACAGTGGAAAAAACATCTTGTTCTAATATTAACATTGACTATTCTAACATATAAGGTGGTAATAGAAAGAGGGAAAATAGCATGATCTTTACTAAACTGAATCCTGAATAAGTAATTGCAGAAAAGAATATTTAAGTTCAAGCACGGCTATTGTTTCATACTTCTTTCAAATCTTGGGATGACTTTTAGGATGTGTAGAGAAAGAGGAAGTTGTGGACTGATCAATGAGAAAGGAAAGCCAGGGAAAACTGAGGTCACTATAGAAATACCAGAAAACAACCTGGTGACAAATACAGATGAGCTAGCTCTTGACACAATATGTCATAGGCCAAATTTGTCCTTTGGGAAAAGAGAATGGAAGGCAAGCCTTGAAGTGCAGACATCAGAGGAAACCAGCATCCCAAAGATAATGTAAGCCTTCTCAGTAACCTTTTATAAAGAGGATGGGAATTATATATGCAAAAAAACAAATGTTCCCAAGTACTTAATTCATTGAAATGAGGTGTACTGCTAAAGATCATTAGTTGTAAGTTGGGGAATGATTTAAGTGATCTAGGGCCTTCAGGAAAAGGTTCATGACAGAGAAAAGCTCTAGCCCTCATCTCCTAGGGATTTGTGGGACAAGGGATAATGGTTCAAATGGAATAAAAGGGATTTTGGGCTCAGTGACACCACAGTGTGGTCAACAGTTAATGTTTTGTTGTTATTGTTCCAAGCAATATAAATGCAATAGAAATATGCTCTGACTAGTTATAAACCCAGGAAATGACTTGGGAAATCAAATGCAGAGAGAGCATGTTTGGAGCTGGTGTTAGAGATAATGAGTCTTATTTATGTTGACTCCTTTAAAAATCATAGCACTGATCACTACTGAGTTTTCCTTGTTTATTTTTCTTTATTGTTTCTCTCTACCCAATAAAAAATAAATGCCATGTGGTCAGAAATCTTACTGGGTTGTTTATTGCTGCATTTCTAGCATCCAGAACATTGGACATATTATATGCTAAATAAGTACTTGAATATTTGGTATGTTCAATGAAAGAAAGAATAAATGAATAAAATCACTTTGCCGAGAGAATGTGATACCTCGGTCTTGTATGTATCCTGTTTAAAGGGAGCTATTCTGATATAAGAAAGATGCAGACAAGAATTTGTTTATCAGGGACACTTGGGTGGCTGAGTCATTAAGCATCTGTCTTTGGCTCAGGTCATGATCCCAGGGTCCTGGGATCGAGCCCCGCATTGGGTTCCCTGCTCAGCGGGAAGCCTGCTTCTCACTCTCCCACTCCCCCCTGCTTATGTTCCCTCTCTCGCTGTGTCTCTCTCTGTCAAATAAATAAAATCTTTAAAAAAAAGAATTCGTTTATCAGTTCTAACAATTTTTTCGTAGAGGCTTTTGGATTTTCTACAGAGAGTATCATGTCATCTGTGAATAGTTAAAGTTTGATTTCTTCCTTGCCTATTTGGATGCCTTTTATTTCTCTTTGTTGTCTGATTGCTGAGGCTAGGACTTCCAGTACTATGTTAAATTAAACTATGTATCCAAAACCTATAAAGAACTTATTAAACTCAACACCCAAAGAACAAATAATCCAATCAAGAAATGGGCAGAAGACATGAACAGACATTTTTCCAAAGAAGACATCCAAATGGTCAACAGATACATGAAAAAGTGCTCAACATCGCTCGGCATCAGGGAAATCCAAATGAAAACCTCAATGAGATACCACCTCACACCAGTCAGAATGGCTAAAATTAACAAGTCAGGAAAGGACAGATGTTGGCAGGGATGTGGAGAAAGCGGAACCCTCCTACACTGTCGGTGGGAATGCAAGCTGGTGCAGCCACTCTGGAAAACAGTATGGAGGTTCCTCAAACAGTTGAAAATAGTGCTACCCTGTGACCCAGCAATTGCACTACTGGGTATTTACCCCAAAGATACAAATGTAGGGATCCGAAGAGGTACGTGCTCCCCGATGTTTATAGCAGCAATGTCCACAATAGCCAAACTATGGAAAGAGCCAAGATGTCCATTGACAGATGAATGGATAAAGAAGATGTGGTATATATATATATGATGGAATATTATGCAGCCATCAAAAGGAATGATATCTTGCCATTTGCAACGAGGTGGATGGAACTGGAGGGTGTTATGCTTAGTGAAATAAGTCAATCAGAGAAGGACATGTATCATATGACCTCACTGATATGAGGAATTCTTAATCTCAGGAAACAACCTGAGGGTTGCTGGAGTGGTGGGAGGTGGGAAGGATGGGGTGGCTGGGTGATAGACATTGGGGAGGGTATGTGCTATGGTGAGCACTGTGAATTGTGTAAGACTGTTAAATCACAGACCTTTACCTCTGAAACAAATAATACATTATATGTTAAAAAAAAAAAAGAAGAAGAAGAAGAAGATAGCAGGAAGGGAAAAATGAAGGGGGAGAAATCAGAGGGGTGATGAACCATGAGAGACTATGGACTCTGAGAAACAAACTGAGGGTTCTAGAGGGGAGGGTGCTGGGAGGTTGGGTTAGCCTGGTGACGGGCATTAAGGAGGGCACGTACTGCATGGAGCACTGGGTGTTATACGCAAATAATGAATCATGGAACACTACATCAAAAACTAATGATGTAATTTATGCTGATTAACATAACATAATAAAAAAAAGAAAAAATTAAACTATGTTAAGTAACAGTGGTGAGAGCAGATATTCCTGTCTTGTTCCTGACTTTAGAGGAAAAGCTCTCAGTTTTTCCCCATCGAGGATGATATTAGCTGTGGGTCTTTCAGTATATAGTCTTTATGGTATTGAGGTGTGTTCCTGCTGTCCATACTTTGTTGAGGGTTTTTATCAAGAATGGATGCTGTACTTTGTCAAATGTTTTTCCTGCATCTATTGAGAGGATCATATGACTCTTATCCTTCTTTTTATTAATGTGGTGTATCACATCGATTGATTTGCAAATATTGAACCCCCCAATCAGCCCAGGAATAAATCCTACTTGATCGTGGTGAATAATTCTTTTAATGTCCTGTTGCATTCAATTTGCTAGTATCTTGTTGAGAATTTTTGCATACATGTTCATAAAGGATATTGACCTGTAATTCTTCTTTTTAGTGGGGTCTTTGTCTGGTTTTGGAATTCTATTTGGCCTCATAGAATGAGTTTGAAAGTTTTCCTTCCATTTCTGTTTTTTTTTTTTAATAGTTTGAGAAGAGTAAGTATTAAGTCTTCTTTAAATGGTTGATATAATTCCCCTGGGAAGCCATCTGGCCCTGGAGACTTTTGTTTATTGGGAGATTTTGATTATTCATTCAATTTCTTTGCTGGTTATGGGTCTGTTCAAATTTTCTATTTCCTCCTGTTTTAGATGTGGTAGCTTATATGTTTCTAGGAATTTACCCATTTCTTACAGATTGCCCAATTTTTTGACAAATCATTTTTCATAATATTCTCTTATAATTGTATTTCTGTGATATTGGTTGTAATCTCTCTTCTTTCCTTCATGATTTTATTTATTTGCATCCTTTCAAAGAATCCTTAAGTTTAAATATGTGCTGTCCAAGATGGCTACTTTAAATAGAAGATAATTTGAGTTTTATGAATAACTACTCAAAGTAGTCATTGGTCTGAAATCTTCATGCATGAATTGTTACTTAGCAAATACGAGTTCTGTTGAATCAGTAAAATAATTGAAGCACATACTCTCACAAACTGGGAGAAAATAGACCACAAATCATATCTCCTCTAACTGTGTGAAATTAGTTGAGTTATTTACCCTCTTAGCACCTGAAAATCTTGATCACAAAATAGGTATAATGCTAAAACATACTTAGGATGACTGTGATTGAATGAGGTAATAAATTTTAAGGGCTTAGACCAGTTGCTATTATTGTTATAACCATGATCATTGTTATTATTACCACTAATTGGGTTGATTATTCCAACTATAAGAAAATTAAACTTATTATGACTTAATATTTACTGTAGTTGATTTAAAAAATAAATCGAGGAACAAAAATATATCCCTTATCCATTCAACCCAGCACTATCTGTTTAAAACTGAAGCAAACATAAGAAACATCTGGTGCCAAGATCACAGGGAACAAGGGCAATCTTCTCTCTTGCTTCCTTTCACCCTTTATGGTTTAGCAAATGGCTTTTTAGGATTGTTTATTTTAGATTTCTGGCCTGCAATAAAAGTTTATTTATGTACTGATGGCGTTTGGAGGAACTCAGAAACAATCAGCATTGTGCAAGTCAGAAGCATCTTAGATTTATGGCCAGAGAAGTGTGCCTGCTAGTAAAATATAATACCTTATTCACAAATTATGTATCTAGGCTTGCTGGGCAACACACCACACCACACCACAGCAGTAAAGAATCTTCTTGTAGTTTCTGGAATTGTATCATTTTACTTAACATCTATGAGCATTAGTTTTCTTCTCTGAAAATGAGGATAATATCAGTTCCTCATATGCTTGACCTGAGAAATGAAAGAGTTAAACTCTAAATCAAGTAGAGCAGTGCTGGAAATGTAACAAATAATATTAACTTAATTATTAATTATTAAAATATCATATTCATATTTGTGTCTTGTATGATATAAGCAGGCTTCAGCCTTGGCTGACTGGTACAGTTCTTGGCATTTCTTTCTTAACCTGGCTGCATATTGGAAGGGGCTCTCCAAACTCAACTCCCTTAGGTTTGCAAAATTAATGACACTTGAGGTTTTCACCCAAACTTCCATTCTACCACATTAATTAGTAATGGCACCAATGCTACATTGCCTCCCTTGCTGAGGTCTTAGGATTTTCACTAATTTAACTATAACAGGGTTGAATATCTCAGGTTGATGAAAACATTGGGAGGAAGAACAGAGAGTGATTTTAGACATTTTTCATACCAGTGTAACCTTGTGGAAATTCTGATTTTCCTAGTAGCAGAGGTGTTCCCATACTTTTGCCCTCCCTGTCTTTTACTGTTTTTTTTTTTTTTTTTTTTTTTACCTGAGTGAACATTTCAGTAAGTTTCTTGGAGTTGGAATTGATGGTGGCAGGCAATAGGATTATCTAGCATACACTCAAGTAATAATAGGTGGTCCTTGGACTGTTTCTAAGAGAGGTAAGAGGGACTAATTCATGTGCTTTGGGGCTTTATAAAAAGTAAAGACTGTGGGTTAACAATAGCGACCTTAAATGTGAACAAGAAAATGGAGATATACACAGAATTGAGTGGCTGGCACTAAAATGAAGAACCATGGGGGAAAGGACATACATATTTAAAGTGAGATATGCTGATATATTGTTACTTGTCATGTGATACACATTTTCTTTCCCATTTCCTTCCTAAATAGTATATCTTACTTCAACTGATAAGCACCTCAAAGATCTAGAACTACTGAGTGGGGGAGGCAAATTTGCCACATCTACAGTTTTTCAGACAGCAGGAAATTATGTAATAAATAACTATCAAAGTCTCTTTGATTTTCATGATTTCAGCAGAAATAACTATATTCTCTTGATAAGTCCTAGGCAAATGTGGAAAACTCCTGGTTCACAAACAGAAGGAAATGTTTATTTTTATGTCAAATTGTTGGTCACCAAACATTGAACTATCATATTCTAAATCCTGTAATCTATGTGCACTAACTCTGCGATAAGGGGTAAAATACTGGGGAACATTTTAAAGTCCCAAAGTCTAGAACACACCATAAAGCATAAAGTCAGATTTTCTGGATATCAGTTGAGGTGTTAGTATTTTTTTAAAGCTCACCTGGTGATTCCAGTGTGCAACAAGGGGCATTTTGTCATTGTTCATTGTCTCCAAAGAAGCTGCATGTTTTGAAAGATTTCTGGAAAATAAGATTGTTGTATCTCTTATGTGAACTTCATATTCTCAGCCAAATTGGTCAAAAACACAATTCACAATTTTTCATTATTTAGTTGTACCAGGAAATTGACCTGAGAAACTATTATAATAAAGTAGCACAGTTTGTATTTGTATCTTTTATCTTCATATTAAAATAACCCAGGGTGAAATCTATGATGTATAGAATTATTGTGTTAGCTAAAAAGATAGCGATTCAAAGTATTGAGAAATTTATATGTAAATTTGCATTCTGACTTTTAATAAAACTTTCCTCATATATTTATATTCAGAATCAATCTTATTTAGCACTCCTTTATATTTTGGGAAAAGCCATTTATTGTTTATGGTTGTCTTTAATGGAGATACATAATCCACTTAATTCTTTTATGGCATTGATAATTGTAAATACAGAGAACATCAACATGTCAAGTATTTATAATACATCTGGAAGAAGCTGCCAGTCTCTGAAAATTATGGCTCGTTATTAGCTTTGCACAACATAATGAGGTGGAATTTTAGTGAAATGGAGATACTAATTTTATTTTCATGAAATACAAGCCATGTGAGGTATACACCTATATATACTAGGTATATACCCAAAGGATACAAACATTGTGATCTGAAAGGGCACCTGCACCCCAATGTTTACAGCAGCCAAACTATGGAAAGAGCTCAGATATCCATCAACAAATGAATGAATAAAAAAGATGTGGTAGATAATATACAGCCATCAAAGAGGATGATATCTTACCATTTACAATAACGTGGATGGAACCGGAGGGCATTATACTAAACAAAATAAGTCAGTCAGAGAAAGATAATTATCATATGGTTTCACTCATATGTGGAATTTAAGAAATAAAACAAAAGATCATAGGGGAAGGGAGGGAAAAATAAAATAAGAAGAAATCAGAGAGGGAGACAAACAATAAGAGACTCTAAACTATAGGAAACAAATAGGGTTGCTGGAGGGGAGAGTGTTGGGGTAGTTGGGTGATGGGCATTTAAGGAGGGCATAGGATGTGATGAGCACTGGGTGTTATATGCAGTGGATGAATAACAACTCTACATCTGAAATTAATACACTGTATTTTAACTAATTGAGTTTAAATAAAATAAGTTGAAAAAAGTTTATTGACAATTTGTATGCATCACATCTTACCAACAATTAGTTATTATACTTCTGCTTAGAATGATATTAATTGATCACTTATTTAATTATTTAATAATTAATAACATAATTATTGATAATAACATCCATTTCTCTGATGATGAGTAATGAAGTTGAGCAACTTTTAATATCTTTACTGATCATTTGTTTTTTGGTCACTTTTTGAGAATTATCTGTTCAAATATTTTGATTACTTAAAAAAAATTGGCCTGGGCGCCTGGGTTGCTCAGTTGGTTAGACGACTGCCTTCGGCTCAGGTCATGATCCTGGAGTCCCGGGATCGAGTCCTGCATCGGGCTCCCTGCTCAGTGGGGAGTCTGCTCCTCCCTCTGACCCTACCCCCTCTTGTGCTCTCTGTCTCTCACTCTCTCTCTCTCAAATAAATAAAATAAAACCTTTAAAAAAAATTGAGCTGTATGACTTTCTTATTGATGCATAGGGATTTTTAATATAATCTGTGTAAAATTCCTTTTCCACGTATATTTAGGGCAAATATTTGCTCTGTGGTTTGCCTTTTTACACTTCTCAGTGTTTCTTTTGGTAAACAGAAGGTCTTCATTTCATGTTGTCTAATGTATCAATTCCTCTCATTGTTATTAATGCTTTTGATGCCCTCTTTAGGAAATGACTATGGGCAAGATCATAAAGATATTCTACTGTATATATCTTTTAAGAACATTATTAATTGTACCTCCCATATTTAAATTTATGATGGACCTGGGATATTTTTGGTTATGGTGAGGATCATAATTAATTTTTTTTCGTGTGGGAATCCAACTGATTCACCATCTTCTATTGAAAATCCCACCCTGGGGCACCTGGGTGGCTCAGTCAGTTAAGTGTCTACCTTCAGCTCAGGTCATGATCCCAGGGTCCTGGGATTGAGCCCTATGTCAGGCTCCTTTCTTAGCTTGGAGTGTGCTTCTCTTTCTCTCTGTTCCTCTCCTCCACTCGTGCTCTCTCTCTCTCTTAAATAAATAAACAAAATCTTTAAAAAAAAGAAAAAAGAAAATCCCACCTTTTCCCACATTTATACAGTATAAGCTTTATCACAGTACATGCGACTGGGCTTAAGCCGAGGCTCTATTCTGTTCTATAGATCTACAGAACTAGTTTTCAGCCAGTGCTGCACCTTATTTACTATAGCTTTAATAAATCTTTAGATCTAGTCATGCAGTCCTACTGTCCTCTTTTCTTCAAGATTAATGTGCCTATTCTCTAATTTTTTCATGCCGTGTAAGTTTTGGAATCAACTTATCAATTACCTTTCCGAAATCATTCTTGAAATTTTGATGATGATATAAAATAAGCCTAAAGATCACCTTGCAGAGAATCGACAGCTCATAATCATGCTCATGGTCTATTCTTCCATACTTAGTTTCTTAATTTGTCTTGATCATACATTTTAGTTTTCTAAGTAAAAGTCTCACACTCTGTGGTACTTTTTCCTAGGTGTCTGATTTATCATGCAATTGAAAACAGCTGGCATGAGCGACAAACCATATAAGACTCTTAATCATAGGAAACAAACTGAGGGTTTCTGGAGGGGCAGGGGGTGGGGGGATGGGGTAACTGGGTGATGGACATTAAAGAGGGCACAAGATGTAATGAGCACTGGGTATTATATAAGAGTAATGAATCACTGACCTCTACCTCTGAAACTAATAATACATTATATGTTAATTAATTGAATTTAAATAAAAAATAAAATAAAACAAAATTAAATTAAATTTAAAAAAAGAAAATAACTCCCATGTTAAATTATATTTTCTATTACTACTGGCTTAGAGAAATAGAACTGATTCGTTTACTGATTGTGCTTCCAGCAAGCTTGCTATTCATTTCTTTTTTTTTAAATTTTTTATTGTTATGTTAATCACCATATATTACATCATTAGTTTTTGGTGCAGTGTTCCATGATTCATTGTTTGTTCATAACACCCAGTGCTCCATGCAGAATGTGCCCTCTTTAATACCCATCACCAGGCTAACCCATCCCCCTACCCTCCTCCCCTCTAGAACCCTCAGTTTGTTTTTCAGAGTCCATCATCTCTCATGGTTCCTCTCCCCCTCTGACTTACTATTCATTTCTTAATTCTTGTAATGTTTACAGATTCTTCTATATCTACAATTTCTCTTTTGCAAGTAAAGATACCTTTAAATTTTTTTCTAGCCCTCAAAGATTTTTTTCCCTTTATTACACTGGCTAAGACCTCTAGTCCTTAGTTTCATGGAATTATTTAGTTCAGGTATCCTCTTGTTTCAAAACCTGAGAAAAAACTTTTCATAAATTACAGTTAAAAACAATATTTGCGGTAAGTTTACCATAGGTATCATTTATCCTATTAGAGAACTTTCCTTCTTTCTAAATGGTTAAGTATTTTTAGCAAATGTGGGTTTTTTTTTTGCATGTATTAAATTATCATATATTTATTTTGTTTTCTATGTAATGTTGATAAATTAATTTTTATTTATTTTTCAAGTGTACTACATGATGATTTAGTAATATACGTATACATCTCAAAATAATTACCCAAATCAGGTTAATTAATCATCTATCCCTTCACATAGCTGTGTTTATTTAATTTTGTGTGTGTGGTGAGAACATTTAAGATTTACTCTTCTAACAAATTTCAAGTATACAATACTGTATTATTAACTATAATCACAATGCTGTATTAGATCCTAAGAACTTAGTCATTTTATAACTGAAATTTTGTACCCTTTGACCAGTATCCCCTCCATTCCCCTGGCCCCAGCAACCAATGCTCTACTCTCTGATTCTAGGAGTTTGACATTTTTAGATTCCTCATGTAAGTGAAATCATATAGTATTTGTCTTTCTGTGTCAGGCTTATTTCACTTATCATAATGTCCTCCAAGATCATCCACATTTTTGCAATATATAATACTTTATTGTATATAACCTAATTGTGATACATATAACCTAAATGTTCATTTAAGGATGAATGGATAAGAAAATGTAATGTCCTTAAGAATTTGTTTGTTTTCATATTTTTTCTAAATGATCTATCCTTAGCAGTAGTGATGGTCAAAATTCTTTTCTTTCTTAAAAATTGTTGTCTAAAACAAAACTGATGAAAGTAAGTAGGGGAAGGGAAGGAGCCAATATTTATGGTCCCATCTTTCTTGCACATTTTATTTTATCTTTTGCATTTGTATATAGTTATTTCATATTCTGTCCCTAAAAGTTCTAATATAGTAAATATCTGAGGAGGAGACACTAGATCATTTGCTTCTTCTTTATGATTACTTTCAGTAATTAAAATTTTTCCTTGTGTATTTGATAAATTTTTATTTTGGTATTGTAATCTCTGGAAATCCAGAAGTCCTAAATTGTGGATTTTTTTTTTCAAGAGAGAATATTGTTTATTTCTGTTGAAAGACAGGGGATACCTGTCAGTTGCATATAACACCTAGTGCTCATTACTAGAATTTAAATAAAAACCATAAACAAAAAAAAGAGAAAAAATATTAAAAAATAAAATGTGACCCAAAAATTGAACAGAATGTTTAGGATGAAGACTCAAAGTGAATACTGCTTTTGTCACGCTGAGCGGTATGGTATGTTCAGTTACTTTTTGTTTATTTGAATGATAAGTAAAAGCTTAATTGGCATATACTTTGAACTCCAAATCTAAAAGAATAACCAACAGAGCATTTAAGAAAACACATCTGTGGCATTTAGCAAGTAGATGCTAAAATTTAAGAGGGAAGGAAGCATTTTCTTTTAGATTTGGGAATTTGGGGGGTTATTATGATTCTTTTACTAATATGTTTAAAGATCTTGAATGAGTTAATCTCTGGAACATTACTCCTTAGGAGAGAAAAATCTTTAAAATAAAATGATTTTAAAGGTTCTTTTGAATATTAAGAACAGAAAACTGTTTACATAGCTAGATCATCTCATTTAATCTAAATTGTGACTATTTAGAGAAGGTCATGTGATTGGAGCTGATAAAGTCTAATTTTATTAACTGAGCACACACAATTGTTTCTTACCAGTTAGAAATTCTTCCTCTGTGATATTGTGGGTACCCGATGTATCCTATTTATATTTTCAACAACCCCAGTTCTATAGATTGTATGTTTGTGTTCCCCCAAAATCATAATTTGAAATCTAACCTCCAAGGTGTTGACGTTAGGAGGCAAATGGGAAATAAATCAGTACAAAGTTCAGATATCAATAAGAAAATCAGTGGGGTTGAGCTGGGTGCAGATACTTCAGGAATAGAATTAGTGCCCTTAAAAAAGCAGCCCAGGAAACCTCCCCACCCCCTTCTGCCGTGTAAAGTCGCAATGAGGAGACAGTGGCCAAGCTCTCACAAGACAGGGAATGTGTTGTCACCTTGATCTTAGACCTTCCAGCTCCCAGAACCGTGAAAAAAAAAAAAAAAATCGGTTGCTCATAAGCCATCCGGTCTATGGTATTTTGTTATAGCCACCAGAATGACCTATAACACCTACCCATGTCAGTTCCTTATAATGAAATTTGAAAATAACTTTAACAAAGAGAATGGTATGTTGTTAGGAGGAGAAAAGTGGACAAAAAGCAGATGGAAGTACTGAAGAACAGATGTTTAAAATGAAGTTTGGAGCAAAAAAAGGAAAGATGCAAAAATGGACACTACACTGTGGAATGTGCTCTAGTGATCCTTCTGTGGATCACTGTGGCAAAGGCAAATAGAGCCCTGGGCAGGAGCCACATGAGGAACAGCCACATGAATGATATGAATAAGGGCCAAGGGATTTTAGTCAAGGTGACTATGGAATGTCCTCGCTGGCTCAAAAGAGATTATAGTTCAGATGAGGCTTTAAGAAAATAGTAAGAAGGGAAAAATGAATGGGGGGAAATTGGAGGGGAAGACGAACCATGAGAGACTATGGACTCAGAAACAAACTGAGGGTTCTAGAGGGGAGGGGGTGGGGGGATGGGTTAGCCCAGTGATGGGTATTAAAGAGGGCACGTATTGCATGGAGCACTGGGTGTTATACACAAACAACGAATCATGGAACACTACATCAAAAACTAATAATGTCATGTATGGTGATTAACATAACATAAAATAAAATTAAAAACAACAATAAGAAAAAAATAATTTTTTTTCCATCAGGAAGACTGAACATATCAATCAGAAGGAAATAAAGTCAAAGCATCAGCTTAAGCCTCAGAAGCTATATAAGTGTATGCATAGAATGTGGGACTAAGCAGTAAAAGATGAGAAATAAAGAGTAAGCTGAGGCTAACCAGAACACATTTTAAGGAGCTTGGAATTTATTATGAAGATTTAAAATTTAGATGATAATTTGACTATTACTGTTAACTCTCCCTTTTCTTCTAGTAAAACCTCCCAGGGGGGAGGGGTGGTCGAAGCTACAATGGATAAGTCTATCACCCAAATAGCTAAAAGTTGGATCAGGGTAGACACAATACCATACAGGATAGTAATCTTTAGACTGCGCTGAGCTAAATATTTCTGAGAAGTATAGATTCAGGACATTAAAAGGCTGAGTTGGTCATAAGATAGAAAGAAGCATAAAACCAAGAGACAACCAACAGAATGGGAGAAGATATTTGCAGATGACATATCAGATAAAAGGCTAGTATCCAAAATCTATAAAGAACTTATCAGACTCAACAACCAAAGAACAAATAACCCAATCAAGAAATGGGCAGAACATATGAGCAGACATTTTTCCAAAGAAGACATCCAAATGGCCAACAGACACATGAAAAAGTGCTCAACATCACTCAGCATCAGGGAAATCCAAACAAAACCTCAATGAGATACCACCTCACACCAGTCAGAATGGCTAAAATTAACAAGTCAGGAAACGACAGATGTTGGCGGGGATGTGGAGAAAGGGGAACCCTCCTACACTGTTGGTGGGAATGCAAGCTGGTGCAACCACTCTGGAAAACAGTATGGAGGTTCCTTAAACAGTTTGAAATTAGAGCTACCATCCGATCCAGCAATTGCACTACTGGGTATTTACCACAAAGATATAAATGTAGGGATCCGAAGGGGTACATGCACCCCAATGTTTATAGCAGCAATGTCCACAATAGCTAAACTATGGAAAGAGCCTAGATGTCCATCAACAGATGAATGGATAAAGAAGATGTGGTGTGTGTGTGTGTGTGTGTGTGTATATATATATATATATATGTGTGTGTGTATATATATACACACACATACATATATACAATGGAATATTATGTAGCCATCAAAAAAAATGAAACCTTGCCATTTGCAATGACGTGAATGGAACTAGAGGGTATTATGCTAAGTGAAATAAGTCAATCAGAGAAAGACAAGTATCATATGATCTCGCTGATATGAGGAATTTGAGAAACAAGACAGAGGATCATAGGAGAAGGGAGGGAAAAATGAAACAAGACGAAACCAGAGAGGGAGACAAAACATAAGAAACTCTTAATCTCAGGAAACAAAGTGAGGGTTGCTGGAGTGGAGGGGGGTGGGAGGGATGGGGTGGCTGGGTGATGGACACTGGGGAGGGTACGTGCTATGGTGAGCACTGTGAATTGTGTAAGACTGATGAATCACAGACCTGTACCTCTGAAACAAATAACACATTATATGTTAAAAATTTTTAATTAAAAAAAAGAAAGAAGCAGATTACAGAGTGTAGCTAAAGAAAGGTAACTGGGAAGCATAGGGAGCCTCTTCCGTGGGCTTCTGCTGGTGAAGGCCCAGAAGATAACTTGATTTCTGCACTTCCCAAGACACCAGTATTCTGTTCTATTTTTATAGGATCTTTATCCTCATAAGTTTTTATTTGAACTAGTCAGATTGGGTTTCTATTCTTGGCCACTAAGGGATTTCTGACTGGAATAGTCAAAATATAATTATTAAAAAACAAATAAGGAAATCATATAATTACCTCTAAGCTTTGAAAAGATAATTCTGGATTCTCATGTGTATTTATTAAATTAAGGTTTAAAAATTGTGCAGACTATCTCCAACTCTTGACTGCCTAGTGTTTATGTGACAGAACTTGCTCCCCTTGTTTTGGCTGTCAACTCTTCCAGAATGTTTATCTCTGTTTTTCATCTTCAATGAGATTCAAAAGTTATTTTGATACTCATGCCTTTGACAACCACTTTTCTTTTTTTTTAAAGATTTTATTTATTTGAGAGAGAGAGAATGAGAGATAGAGAGCACGAGAGGGAAGAGGGTTAGAGGGAGAAGCAGACTCCCCGCTGAGCAGGGAGCCCGATGCGGGACTCGATTCCGGGACTCCAGGATCATGACCTGAGCTGAAGGCAGTCGCTTAACCAACTGAGCCACCCAGGCGCCCAACAACCACTTTTCAAAATCTTATTTTTTAATGCTATTCACTGTTCTTGATGTTGAACAACAAAAAGATCAAACAAGTAAAAAGTGAAAGAAATTAAACAAAAATCTCTGCCTTCAGAGAGCTGCCACTTGAAAGAGAGAATGTTTGAAAAAGATTCATTTTAACAAAATAAATGTTTTTACAAACAAAGGAAATATTTTAATCCTCTGAAATTAGATATGGGTTTATTATTCTTCACGAGAACTGGCATAAAATGGTTTTGGTCGTCTTTAAGGCTAGCTTTATATCATCTGGCAAAATACAAGGATTTTTTCAGTATTGCTCACTTCCTTTGAAGATGAATGGTTAGAGAAAATAATTTCAAGTAAATACTAAATCTTGTAATAATTTAAGGAAATTTTAGCTGTAACTTCACATCATTATGAAAATGAAACAAAATGATTATTTGAAATTTCAATTTTATTCAGTCAAATGGCCTTGATATTACCAAATCTTAAGTCAGTCACAAAATACATCATCTAGCCATTCCATAAGTCAGTCAAGTGAACACTTTAAATCAATGTGATATAAAACACTGGTCACAATTAAATTCTAAGTATTTGAAGTCCTTTTATCAATTGTGAAAAGTGAGTCATCACTGACATGAACCATGAGAGACTATGGACTCTGAGAAACAAACAGGGTTTTAGAGGGGAGGGGGTTGGGTGGATGGGTTGGCCCGGTGATGGGTATTAAGGAGGGCACGTATTGCATGGAGCACTGGGTGTTATAAGCAAACAATGAATCATGGAACACTACATCAAAAACTAATGATGTAATGTATGGTGATTAACATAACATAATAAAATAAAATTTAAAAAAAAGTTTTTGGAAGCTTTACTCCAAGAGTATTCTTTTTAGTTGGTTTAAATATCAGAATTTTTTAGAGATATGTGATACTAGGAAGATTTGGTAGGGGAAAAAATGATATTTACTAGCTCCCTTCTAAACCTTTCCAAATGTTTTTATATGTCCACATCATTGATTTTTAATGAATCCCAAAAAGATTTATTTTAGATATCAGTTCATTTCAATCTAGGATAGATTCAAACCAATTTTTCAAACAATGACATTTAGCCTAAAAATCAGTGATCGTTATTGTCATGTAAGTTTAATTCCAGTTTTGAACATTCTTGTATCAAGATATCCATGAGGATAGTTATTACAATCACTAACTGAATTCTTTCCTCTTATATACTCACCAGATTTCTCTAAAACGGTATTAATTCAGCAAGCTTTTATATTAATTCTATGTCAAGTATATGCTATTGATTTTTGGTGACATAATGCCATTCAAAAGCTATGTGCACTTCTTTTATTTTCTTCTAGAATTCTTATATTACTCAGAAACTTCTTAGGCTAAGTATTCGACTCTCCAGTGTCAGGCACCTAGCTCAGTTCATGTAAGCTCATTCTTGTTTGGCATTAATTAGAAGTTTCACCAGGTATTTTGCAACTCCCTTCAACACCAGCTCTTCATTTCTTTGTGAATATCCGTTGCTTTTTATAAGCTTGTATTACCTTTCACAGAGACATTGATTGATCTTTTACAATGTGAGAGTGAAATGCAACCTTTCTGTAAAAACAATGTGTCTTTTCTTGTACTCCGAGGTGATTAATCGGAGCTTTTGTTTTGCTTACAAGATGAATATTATACTTTCATGGAAGTGCTGGAATATTACATGAATATACTTATATTTACCTTATAAACTTTTCATTGAATAAGTGACAAAATCAATTTTATGTTTGCTATTTCAACTACTGATTTTTGAGAAAGTAGAAAATGTATAGGATGCAAAATTTGGCCATCTCTACACGTAGGTACAAGATTTCCCCCCCCAATCTATTAGACACCAGTATGATAAGTTACAAATTCCCTTCACCAAATCTATTGCATTTCAACTTATGATCACACATTTTTTGGATTAATTGATAACTGGTATATTCTATTTTTGAATAATTTCTAAATCAGAACATAATAACTGGTATGTTACAAGAGAAAATAACTTAGTAACACTGATTTATGTTTGTAGCTAAAATGATAAACTTCTATATTTTTTGCTAGGCCTTTAGTGTGGGTTATTGAGTGAATCTAATCAGGAGTTTAGCAGGTTTGAGGAATGCTGTTGCTATGGTTACTCTAATATACCATACTCTCAAATTCTACTGGTGTTACCTGGTGTTTAGAATGGTGGCTTGTGTGTCAGAAGATTTCTCTGGATGTGTGCTCTCTCCTCTGTTTTAGGTCTTCCCTTTGTACTTGTGCCTCAGAGAAAATATTTCTTTCATTTCTCTTTTTTTCTCTTAGCTGTAGACTGCTGGTGGGGTGGGGAGTGTTCTTTGTTGTTCAGCTTCAGCCTCAGACTTAAGCAACTGTGGCTTCTGGATCCTCAGGGGTAGGGTCTTTCTGGAATTCTCCTTCTCTGGGTATATAGGACTCCACATTCTGCACCCAGGATGCACACCTAGCCCTACCACAGGGACAGAGTTTTGTTTTGTTTTGTTTTGTTTATTCCTGTTCTCTTTTCTTAGCTGTAAGGAGTGTTCACTTGTGCCCCATGATAACATGGTTTATTGCTCCTCCTCCAATGGATTAAGACTGTTGTTCCGTAGGAAAGATAGGGAAGGAAGAGAATGGAGCTTTGTACCTGCCCTGAGGGATTGCAGTTCCTTCTATTGCCTGCCCACAAATATTCCCAGGATTCCTGCCTTCTCCCTCTCTCTCATGAGCATGAGATGATGATAGTGGAAAAGGTCCTGAGAGTCCTGAGGATTCACTTTGTGTCTGTGGCTCGCAGGGGTTCTAAATCTTCGTGATAGTCCGGCTCAGTCTTCAGTAATTTGTTAAAAATTTTAAATGGCATTTTACGTTTCATTTGATGTCTACTCCATTGTGGTAATCTGAGTAATGACCCCTACCCAAACGATATCTACATCCTAATTTTTGGAATCTGGGAATGTTACTTTATATGAATAAAAAAGTACTTTGAAGATGTGATTAAGGATGTTGAGATAAGGAGATTATCCTCAATTATTTGGGCCATAAATGTAATCACATGCATCCTTAGAGGAGAAAAGCAGAGGGAGGTTTACCACAGACAGAAGAGGAGAAGGCAGTGTGACCACAAAGGTGTGGATTGAAGTGATGTGGCAAGCAGCTAGAAGAGGAAAGGAACAAATTCTTTCTGGCTCTAAAGCCTCCAGAGAGAGTACTACCCTACCAGTATCTTGATTTCGGCTCATTGAAACTGATTTCAGACTTCTGGCCCACAAAATAGAATACGTTTCTGTTGTTTTAAGACATCAGATTTGAGGGAATTTGTTACAACAGTTCTAGGAAACTAATACCCATGGAAGCAAGTGATCATGCCCCATCTCTTCTTATCTCTTCTTATCTTTCCTTACATTTAAGATTAGCTGGTTGCCCTCTGACTTTGGCCCTCTGATTGTTTCAATAAAGTTATACCTTTATGGATCATCTAGCATTCTTGCTGTTGTAAAGACAGGAGCAACACTCAGACTTTTTCCTTTCTAGGTCTGGGTTTGTCGACCACAGTGTTATTGTCATTTTGGGTTGGATAGTCCTGTCTTTGGGGGAGGGGTGCTGCTCTGTGTATTGTAAAATATTTAGCAGCATTCCCTGGACTCTATCTACTATATCCCAGTGGTACGGACTCAATTATGACAACCCAAAGTGTCTCTGCACATGTCCAAATGTCCTGTGGGGGGACTAGGTTCCTCCCCACTTGATAACTACTATTCTAAGTAGAAGCTGAAAGTACTGTACCCTTTTGTGGCTGTTTTCTTTCATTCAATATTGTGTTTGTGAGATTGATCCCTGAGAATACACTAATTTATTGATTCCATTGTTGATGGAAACTTGGATAATTTCTTATTTTTGCTATTATACATAGTGCTATGAAATTCTAGTATTTGCCTTTTGCTAAACAGGCATGTGCATTTTCTCGAGTGTATGTGGGGAGTCGCCAGACCAGATGGCATGCAGTCTTATAACTGTAGTGGACACTACTGAACAGATTTCCAAAGCACTTTTCTAAGTTTACCCCCACCCCTTGCAGGTTATTAGAGTTCTGGTTACTCCATATCCTTCTTGACAGTATTTCCTATACTCTTTTATTTTATCCACTCTAGTGAGTATAGTATTGTGATGTCATTTGCATTTCCCTAGTGACCAGTGCATTTGAGCACCTACGTGATAGAAGCTGGACAAAATTGCCACATAATATATGATTTCACTTATATGATATTCTGGAAAAAGCAATATGAACAGAAAACAATCAAGTCTGTGGTTGCCAGAGCCTGGGAGTGTTCAGTGGGTTCAATTACAAAAGAGCATAAGAAAATTTCTTGGGGGTGAGGAAGTGGATCTGTATATTGATTGTGATGGTGCTTATAAGACTGCATGCATCTTTCAAAAGTCACAAGTCGTTCTTGTCAAGAGAGGATTCAACTAGGATTTAAATTCCAGATTCTTCTGCCATTTGTTTATCTATTAGTCATTTTACTAGTTATTCATCTAGCCATCCAGCCATCTGATTTTTTCCATGATTTGTCCTGTTCTATACACAATTTCAAGAACAGGGACTGTATCTTTGCATTATAATACCTAGCAGAATTTGCAGTACACATCAAGGAAAGGTAAATGTTTGCTGTGGAGGATGAAAATAATCTAGGTTTATGGAAATATGTTTATTGAAAACTGTACATCACTTAAATTATGTAAACTTTTTAGAAATCAAGCAGGAAAACATCTGTTCTGGTACGGGGCTTATTTAGCATAGTTTCTTTACATTTTCATTTAAAAACTTGCTAAATTACAGGCCACTTTCTTGTGAGAGTGATAGCTATTGTTATCAACAACACTGTTTATTTATGTTCTTAAAAACTCATGTTTAAGCATGTTAAGCAAACAAGGCATATCTGGCAGCTGCAAAGTAACAAACCCAAATATCTCCCAACAATAATGCTTAGTAATGTGCACAGAGGTACATTTAACTACGTGGTTATCCATGCTGAGTGCTTAAACTGAACCAGCTGTGATAAAAAAAAAGGACTTATCATTTATAACTCAAGCTCAGCAGTCTCCCTAAAAAGTGTGTCTTCTATCAAAAATGCTTATGAGGCCAATATATATAAAAAAAAAAATCCTTCCATAGACTCTACAAAATGCTGGCTATGGTAATTAATTTCTGCAGCATTTTAAGGAAATCTAAAAAATTTAATAGGCCTATAAACATATTACGGCCAAACGATATGACCATACATTTTGAGAAAGTACTTTTTGAGAGGTATTAGTCCTCGAGTTTATGAAAATGACTTGTCAGACTTGGATACTATGAACGAAAACAACAGGATAATTTTATTTTTGGTTGGCTGGTTTTACAAATGCTAATTTGGTTTTTGAACAAAGCCTATTTTAATATCCAACAAAGTTACAACTAACTGGTCAATTTTAAAAAGTGGATAAAATTCATATAGTCATAAGTGGTAATATAGCGTAGTAATTAATAGCATGTACTTTAGAATCCCAGCTCTATCACCAACACTGTGTGGCCTTAGATAGGTTACTTTGTTACTTGGTGTCCTGTGTCTCCACATCCCCAACAGTAAAATGGGCATGATAATAGAACCAGTCTCAGTAGTGTTGTTATGAGGATTAAATGAGTTAATATTTTAAAATGTATTATTCATATATATTATCTCTATATATAATTTCTCTTTCAACCTAAATATGCTATAGAAATAATTTAAAACATAAAAATGTGAGTATATTTATTTTTGTTATTATCTAATTGTTATCTGAATTAAAATTTTCTATTTTTTATTATAAAAGTGATTTATAGCAAAAAAAGAAAATGCAGAACAATTCCAGGTAAAGGTAAAATAAATCATCAAAAATTCCGATACAGATAACCACTATATAACATTTTTGTGTTATTTTCCTTTTCTCTGTGCATACATTATTACGTATTTTAGATCATATAATGATATATATTTTTTTAGTACTTTTAAATGATATATATATGGCACCTGGGTGGCTCAGTTGGTTAAGCAACTGCGTTCAGCTCAGGTCATGATCCTGGAGTCCCTGGATTGAGTCCTGCATCAGGCTCCCTGCTCAGCAGGGAGTCTGCTTCTCCCTCTAACCCTCCCCCCGCTCATGTGCTCTCTCTCTCTCAAATAAATAAAATCTTAAAAAAAAATAAAAAAATAAATGATATATATATTTTTAGTACTTTTAAAATTGAAGTATAATCAACATACAATGTTATATCAGTTTCAGATATAGTATCATGACTCAGCAATTCTATATATTTTTCAAGGCTCATCATGGTAAGTATACTCATACATCTCGCCACCACCTGCCCTCTGGCAACCACCAGTATGTACTCTGCATTTAAGAATCTGTTTTTTTCATTTGCCTCCTTTTTTCTTTGTGCATTTGTGTTGTTTCTTAAATTCTACATATACCCGAAATTACATGGTATCTGTCTTTCTCTGACTGACTTATTTTACTTAGCATTATATCCTCTAGGTCCATCCATTTTGTTGCAGATGGCAAGATTTCATTCTTTTTTTATGGATGAGTAATAATGCATTGTATATATATATATATATATATATATATATATATATATATAAAATCTTTTTTTAAGTTTTTACCTAAATTCCAGTTAGTTTACATACAGTGTAATATTAGTTTCAGGTATATAATACAGTGATTTAGCACTTCCAATTCCCAGCGCTCAATACAATGAGTGCACTCCTTAATCCCCATCATCCACTTAACCCATCTCCCACTCATCATCCCTTTGGCAACCATCAATTTGTTCTCTATAGCCAGGAATCTGTTTCTTGGTCTCTCTCTCTCTCTTTTTTCCCTTTGCTCATTTGTTCTGCTTCTTAAATTCCACATATAAGTGAAATGATATGGTATTTGTCTTTCTCTCACTGACTTATTTTGCTTAGCATAATACTCTATCTCCATCCATGTCATTGCAAATGTATATGCCATGTCTTCCTTATACATTCATCTCTGGATAGACACTTGGGTTGTTTCCATGTCTTGGCTAGTATAAATAATGTTGCAATAAGCAGCGGGATGCATATATCTTTTCAAATTAGTGTTTTCATTTTCTTTGGGTAAATACCCGCTATGAAAATAACAGGATAATTTTATTTTTGGTTGGTTGGTTTTACAAATCAACACACCAGTGGAATTACTGGATCATATGATAATTCTACTAGTAATATTTTGAGGAACCTCCTACTGTTTTCCACAGTGACTGAACCAATTTGCATCCCCACCAACAGTGCATGAGGGTTCTTTTTTCTCCACATCCTTGCCAATGTTTGTTATTTCTTGTGTTTCTTTTTTTATTATTATTATTTTAGCCATTTTGACTGGTGTGAGGTGGTTGTGGTTTTGATTTGCATTTCCCTGATGATGAGTGTTGCTGAGCATTTTTCATGTGTCTATTGGCCATCTGTATGTCTTCTCTGGAAAAATGTCTGTTCATGTCTTCTGCCCATTTTTCAATTGGATTATTTGTTTTTGTTGTCATTTGTTTGTTTTTTGGTGTTGTGTTGTATAAGTTCTTTATACATTTTGCATATTTTGATGTACAATTTTGTGTTCTGCTTTATGTTGCTTTAAATATCATCCAATCCCTTGATAAGCAACATGTTAATGAAAACATACATTTCATTATAAGAATGCATCATGATTTACTTGATTATTTCTATTTGAGGGCATATAAAGTTTTATTTCAATCTATTACATATAATAAAAGCTTTGTGCCTATATCTCATTTCAGATATTAAATTATTTCATTAGAATAGATTATGAGTCAAATACAGATTCTTTCCTCAATATCTTAATCATAGGTGAACTCATACTGAGATACCTCCACTTTTACTATTTATTGGGTCTACAAATGTGGAAGGAATCCTAAGATTCCCTAAAAGAATAATAAAATTTGAGAAAGAAGCTGGTAAAATCACAAAGTGTTTCCTCAAATGTGGTTCTTGGATAAACTGATTTCTA
Source organism: Eumetopias jubatus (assembly GCF_037043125.1). NCBI lineage: Eukaryota > Metazoa > Chordata > Mammalia > Carnivora > Otariidae > Eumetopias > Eumetopias jubatus. Next base: position 56,103,353 of record NW_028274813.1, read on the forward strand.
AAATTAACATCTATTGACATCTCTTTGTGGTAATTTGGGAACAGAAAGTACAATGTAGCCTACCAAAAATAAGACTTTGTCATAACCATGATACAAGACATTTTACAACTGACTATTCAGGTTAGGTTGTTGAATTTGAAAATGGATTCTAAGGAAATTGACAGTTATATATACATAAACCTTTCTTGTATATATGGAAAGTAGATATCTGATTGCACTATCAAAATAAATTCCACATTTTACAACCATAAAAGATGTAGGGAAACTCTCAAGTAATCAGTTCTGGCATTAAGAACATTTTTACAGGGGTGCCTGGGTGGCTCAGTCAGTTGAGCGGCTGCCTTTGGCTCAGGTCATGATCCCAGGGTCCTGGGATCAAGCCCCATGTCCAGCTCCCTGCTCAGCGGAAAGCCTGCTTCTCCCTCTCCCTCTGCCTGCCACTCTGCCTACTTGTGCTCTCTCTCTTTCAAATAAATAAATAAAATCTTTAAAAAAAAAAAAGAACATTTTTACAGCCTGAAAAAATTGTAACAACATTTGTAATTATTCTAAGTAATTATGGGGCTTCAGTGTCAAGAATACATCATTGGCCTAGATAGTGTGACTGGTGACAACAATACTTGCCCTACATTGGAAGTGCTGAATGTCCTAAAAAGGTCATCATCCCAAACCCTTCAAGTTATATTCCACGGTTGTAATCTATGTGAGATCTCAGATTGTGTTGCTTGCAAATGTACCAAAGTGAGGTTGAGGATTAATTATCATCTTATTAAGGTCCAGAAGATAGCCTCCAATTCTTAAAATCTGTTGATTTGTCATTTCTGACATGATCCTAACAAGTTTATACTTGTGGAATACCTCTTAGACTCTTTCTTTGTGATGATTGTATATTCATTGTGTTAGGTAAATCAAGCTATGGTGTCATTTAGGCAGGGCAGAAGCCTGCTGGGTAGGGAAAAGTCAAAGACAGTTTCAAGAAGAAAACTGAATATGATGTAAGTATCTGTCACAACCATGTAAATCAATTATGAAAGAATAATCTCAGAACTAGTTCTCCAGTTGACTATTTAAATCTACAAAAAAATCTGGTTAATTTTTTATTTCTGCTTTCTGATAACTTATCAGTATACAAATTTATTTCTCATGATCAAAATTATTAAACAAAAATTTTGAGCAGAAAATGGTACTTTAAAAAAAATGATACAAATTGGGGGAGGAGCAAGATGGTGGAGGAGTAGGAGACCTAAATTTCATCTGGTCCCAGGAATTCACCTAGATAAGGAGCAAACCATTCTGAACACCTACGAACTCAACAGGAGATCCAAGAAAAGAATAGCAGCAACTCTCTGAACAGAAAAGTGACCACTTTCTGGAAAGTAGGACATGTGGAGAAGTGAATCCAAGGCAATATTCGGGAAGATAGACGGCAGGGGAGGGGGCCTCCGTCAGCCGCTACTGGCGAGTTATAGAGCAGCAGAGCACAAAATCAGAACTTTCAGAAGTCTGTTCTGCTGCCGGACATCACTCCAGTGGCTAAGTGGGGGGTGGAACCCTCTCTGGGACAGTGTGGTCTCAGAACCTTCGGGGTCACAGAAAGACCCGGGATACCTGAGTGCGGCAGAGCCCCCAGATATCGGAGCATGGAAGCCAGCTGCAGAGACGAAGCTGAGGAGTGGGCTTTCAGCTCAGGGTTGCCATACTGTGATCCACAGCACAGTGGGGCCATTCCTCCTCCAGCAGGGACCCAACAAGTGGCAGATCTGGGGAGACTCCTCTATCCTCCCCCGGGAGGGGCAGCACAGGAGGGCACCACAGGGATCTGCTGTATTTGGAGACTCCACACAAGATCGTGTGCCAGAGATAGAAATATTCAGTCACAGCCCGGGTGAGCACGGAGTGTGGCCGGAGACCAGGGAGATGGGAGTGATTGATTGCTTTTCTCTGGGGGCGCACTGAGGAGTGGGCCTCAAGTTCTAGGCTCCTCAGGGTGGAGATTGGGAGGCCATCATTTCATTCTCATCCTCCAAAGCTGTACGGAAAGCTTGCAGAGAACAAAAGCTCCCGAGAGCAAACCTGAGCAGATTACTTAGCCTGACCCGGGCAAGGGCGGGGCAATTCCGCCTCCAGCAAAGACATTTGGGAACCATGGCAACAGGTCCTTCCCCAAGAAGATCAGCAAGAACAGCCAGCCAAGACCAAGTTTACTGATCAGTGAGAATAGCAGAACTCCAGAGCTAGGGGAATACTGCACATAGAATTCATGGCTTTTTCCCCCATAATTCTTTAAGTCTTTCAAAGTTAATTTTTTTAATTTTCTTTTTTCTCATTTTTAATTTTTCTTTTTCCCTTTTTCAACCAACATCTTATCAATCCCTTTTTTAAAAATCTTTTTTGTTTTTCATTTTTAGAATCAACAGTTTATCCCTTCAGTAGTAGTTAACGTTATTTTTGGTATATATTATATAAGTGGTCCTCTCTTTAAAATTTTGGGATACAGTTTCTTCTAACAGACCAAAATATAACATAAATCTCTAATGTGTGGCTTTGTTCTAGTCTCTTGCCTGATCAAATTCTATCCTCCCACTTTTTTTTTTTAATTCTCTTCTTTTTTCAACCAACTTCTTACCAATTCCTTTAATAAAACCTTTTATAATTTTCATCTTTACACTCATATTCCATCTCTTCATCATATTTACCCTTATTTTTGTACATATATAAGCTTTTCTTTCTTTAAAATTTTGGGAGGCTGTTTCTTCTAACACACCAAAATACACCCCAAATCTACTGTGTGGTATGATCTATTCACCAGCCTGATCATATTTGATCATATTCTTTTTTTATCTTTATCTTTTTCTTTTTTTTTTCTTTTTTCTTTCTTTCCTTTTCTTTTCCCCCCAGTTTCAGGTCTCTTCTGATTTGTTTAGTGTATATTTTTCTGGGGTCATTGTTATCCTGTTAGCATTTTGTACTCTCATTCATCTATTATCCTCTGGGCAAAATAACAAGACGGAAAAAAATCACCTCAAAAAAAAGAACAAGAGGCAGTACCGACTGCCAGGGACCTAATTAATACAGACATTAGTAAGATGTCAGAATTAGAATTCAGAATGACGATTATAAAGATACTAGCTGTGCTTGAAAGAAACATAGATGAAATTAGAGAAAACCTTTCTGGAGAAATAAAAGACCTAAAATTTAACCAAGTGGAAATCAAAAAGGCTACTAATGAGGTGCAATAAAAAATGGAGGCTCTAACTGCTAGGATAAATGATGCAGAAGAGAGAATTAGTGATATAGAAGACCAAATGATGGAAAATACAGAAGCTGAGAAAATGAGAGATAAACAACTACTGGATCATGAGGGCAGAATTCGAGACATAAGTGATACCATAAGATGAAACAATATTAGAATAATTGGGATCCCAGAAGAAGAAGAAGAAAGAGAGAGGGGGGCAGAAGGTATATTAGAGCAAATTATAGCAGAGAATTTCCCTAATTTGGAGAAGGAAACAGGCATCAGAATCCAGGAGGCACAGAGACCCCCCTCAAAATCAATAAAAATAGGTCAACACCCTGACATCTAATAGTAAAACTTATGAGTCTCAGAAACAAAGAGAAAATCCTGAAAGCAGCTTGGGACAAGAGATCTGTAACCTACAATGGTAGAAACATTATTGGCAACAGACCTATCCACAGAGACCTGGCAGGCCAGAAAGGACTGGCATGATATTTTCAGAGCACTAAATGAGAAAAATATGCAGCCAAGAATACTATATCCAGCTAGGCTGTCATTGAAAATTGAAGGAGAGATAAAAAGCTTCCAGGACAAACAAAACTAAAGGAATTTGCAAACACAAAACCAGCCCTACAAGAAATCTTGAAAGGGGTCCTCTAAACAAAGAGAGAACCGAAAAGTAACATAGACCAGAAAGGAACACAGACAATATACAGTAATAGTCACCTTAAAGGCAATAAAATGGCACTAAATTCAATAGTTACCCTGAATGTAAATGGGCTAAATGCCCCAATCAAAAGACACAGGCTATCAGATTGGATAAAAAAACAAGACCCATCGATATGCTGTCTGCAAGACTCATTTTAGACCAAAAGACACCTTTAGATTGAAAGTGAGGGGGTGGAAAACCATTTACCATGCTAATGGACACCAAAAGAAAGCTGGGGTGGTAATCCTCATATCAGACAAATTAGATTTTAAAACTAAGACTATAATAAGAGATGAGGAAGGATTCTATATCAAACTTAAAGGGTCTATCCAACAAGAAGATCTAACAAATGTAAATATCTATGCCCCTAACATGGGAGCAACCAATTATATAAGCCAATTAATAACAAAAACAAAGAAACACATCAACAACAATACAATAATAGTAGGGGACTTTAACACCCCTCCTCACTGAAATGGATAGATCATGTAAGCAAAAATCAGCAAGGAAATAAAGACTTTAAATGACACACTGGACCAAATGGACTTCACAGATATATTCAGAACATTCCATCCCAAAGCAACAGAATACACAATCTTCTCTATTGCCCATGGAACATTCTCCAGAATAGATCACATCCTAGGTCACAAATCAGGTCTCAACCAGTACCAAAAGATTGGGATTATTCCCTACATATTTTTGGACCACAATGCTTTGAAACTAGAACTCAATCACAAGAGGAAAGTCGGAAAGAACTCAAATACATGGAGATTAAAGAGCATCCTACTAAAGAATGAATGGGTCAACCAGGAAATTAAAGAAGAATTAAAAAAATTCATGGAAACCAATGAAAAGGAAAACACAACTGTTCAAAATCTTTGGGATGTAGCAAAGGCAGTCCTAAAAGGAAAGTATATAACAACACAAGCCTTTCTCAAGAAACAAGAAAGGTTTCAAATACACAACCTAACCCTACACCTAAAGGAGCTGGAGAAAGAACAGCAAATAAAGCCTAAACCCAGCAGAAGAAGAGAAATAATAAAGATCAGAGCAGAAACCAATGAAATAGAAACCAAAAGAACAGTAGAACAGATCAACGAAACTAGGAGCTGGTTCTTTGAAAGAATTAATAAGATTGATAAACCCCTGGCTAGACTTACCAAAAAGAAAAGAGAAATGACTCAAATAAATAAAATCATGAATGAAAGAGGAGTGATCACAACCAACACCAAAGAAATACAAACAATTATAAGAACATATTATTAGCAACTATATGGCAGCAAATTAGATAATCTGGAAAAAATGAATGCATTCCTAGAGACGTATAAACTACAAAAACTGAACCAGGAATAAATAGAAAACCTGAACAGACCTATAACCACTAAGGAAATTGAAGCAGTCATCAAAAATCTCCCAACAAACAAGAGCCCAGAGCCAGATGGCTTCCCAGGGGAATTCTACCAAACATTTAAAGAAGAATTAATACCTATTCTTCTGAAACTCTTCCAAAAAATAGAAATGGAAGGAAAACTTCCAAACTCATTTTATGAGGCCACCATTACCTGGATCCCAAAACCAGACAAAGACCCCATCTAAAGGGAGAATTACAGACCAATATCCCTGATGAACATGGGTGCAAAAACTCTCACCAAAATACTAGCCAATAGGATCCAACAGTACATTAAAAGGATTATTCACCACGACCAAGTGGGATTTATTCCTGGGCTGCAAGTTTGGTTCAACATCTGCAAATCAATCAATGTGATACGATACATTAATAAAAGAAAGAATAAGAACCATATGATCCTCTCAATAGATGCAAAAAAGGCATTTGACAAACCACAGCAAACTTTCTTGATCAAAACTCTTCAGAGTATAGGGATAGAGGGGTATGTACCCTCTAAACCTAAATATCATAAAAGCCATCTATGAAAAACCCACAGCGAATATCATTCTCATGGGGAAAAACTGAGAGCTATCCCCCTAAGGTCAGGAACACGGCAGGGATGTTCACTATCACCACTGCTATTCAACATAGTACTAGAAGTCCTAGCCACAGCAATCAGACAACAAAAAGTAATAAAAGTCATCCAAATCAGCAAAGAAGAAGTCAAACTCTCACTCTTTGCAGATGATAAGATACTTTATGTGGAAAACCCTGCTAGAACTCATACAGGAATTCAGTAAAATGACAGGATAGAAAATCAATGCACAGAAATTGGTGGCATTCCTATACAGCAACAAAAAGACAGAAGAAAGAGAAATTAAGGACCCAAAACCATAAGATACCTAGGAATAAATCTGACCAAAGAGGCAAAGAATCTGTTCTCAGAAAACTATAAGATACTCATGAAAGAAATTGAGGAAGACACAAAGAAATGGGAAAACTTTCCATGCTCATAGATTGGAAGAACAAATATTATGAAGATGTCAATACTACCTAGAGCAATCTACACATTTAACGCAATCCCTATCAAAATACCATCCACTTTTTTCAAAGAAATGGAACAAATAATTCTAAAATTTGTGTGGAACCAGAAAAGACCCCGAATAACCAGAGGAATGTTGAAAAAGAAAAGCAAAGCTGGTGACATCACAGTTCCAGACTTAAAGCTCTATTACAAAGCTGTCATCATCAAAAGACAGTATGGTACTGGCACAAAAACAGGCACATAGATCAATGGAACAGAATAGAGAGCCTAGAAATGGACCCTCAACCCTATGGGCAACTCATCTTTGACAAGGCAGGAAAGAATGTCCAGTGGAAAAAAGACAGTCTCTTCAACAAATGGTGTTGGGAAAATTGGACAGCCACATGCAGAAGAATGAAACTGGACCGTTTCCTTACAAGACAAACAAAAATAGACACAAAATGGTTTAAAGACCTAAACGTGAGACAGGAGTCCATCAAAATCTTCAAAATCATCAAAAAGGAGAACACAGGCAGCAACCTCTTCGACCTCAGCCACAGCAACTTCTTCCTAGAAACCATGCCAAAGGCAAGGGAAGCAAGGGCAAAAATGAACTATTGGGACTTTATCAAGATAAAAAGCTTTTGCACAGCAAAAGAAACAGTCAACAAAACCAAAAGACAACCGACAGAATGGGAGAAGATATTTGTAAATGACATATCAGATAAAGGACTAGTATCTGAAATCAGTAAAGAATTTATCAAAGTCAACACCCAAAGAACAGATGATCTAATCAAGAAATTGGCAGAAGACATGAACAGATATTTTTCCAAAGAAGACATCCAAATGGCCAACATACACATGAAAAAGTGCTCAACATCGCCCGGCATCAGGAAAATACAAATCAAAACCTCAGTGAGATACCACCTCACACCAGTCAGAATAGCTAAAATTAACAAGTCAGGAAATGACAGATGTTGGCAGGGATGCGGAGAAAGGGGAACCCTCCTACAGTGTTGGTAGGAATGTAAGCTGATGCAGTCACTCAGGAAAAGAGTATGGAGGTTCCTCAAAAAGTTGAAAATAGAGCTACCCTATGACCAAACAATTACATTACTGTGTATTTACCCCAAAGATACAAATGTAGTGATCCGAAGTGGTACGTGCACCCCAATGATTATAGCACCAATGTCCACAATGGCCAAGCTACGGAAAGAGCCAAGATGTCCATCGACAGATGAATGGATAAAGAAGATATATATATATATATATATATATATACCATGGAATATTATGCAGCCATGAAAAGAATGAAATCCTGCCATTTGCAATGACGTGGATGAAACTGGAAAGTATTATGCTGAGCTAAATAAGTCAATCAGAGAAAGACATGTATCATTTGACTTCACTGATATGAGGAATTCTTAATCTCAGGAAACAGACTGAGGGTTGCTGGAGTGGTGGGGGGTCAGAGGGATGGGGTGGCTGGGTGATAGACACTGGTGAGGGAATGTGCTATGGTGAGCACTGTGAAATGTATAAGACTGTTGAATCATGGACCTGTACCTCTGAAACAAATAATACATTATATGTTAAAAAAAATAAGATAGTAGGAGAGGTAAAATGAAGGGGTGGGAAATCGGAGGGGGAGATGAACCATGAGAGACTATGGACTATGAGAAAAAACCTGAGGGTTCTAGAAGGGAGGGAGTGGGGGGATGTGTTAGCCTGGTGATGGGTATTAAAGAGGGCAAGTATTGAATGGAGCACTGGGTGTTACATGCAAACAATGAATCATGGAACACTACATCAAATGCTAATGATGTAATGTATGGTGATTAACATAACATAATAAAATTTTTAAAAAGTGATATAAATTATTAATGGATCTCCTTGGTGAAATACCATTGTAAAAAAGATTTGAGAGTACAACATTTAAAATTATGATACTTTTAATTCACTGATTCAAAAATATTTTTGGCTTAATTTGAGATAAGTATTTTTCTATTCATTTCTAAGCAGAATGAAATTCCATAATTTAAGAAGTTACTGCTTCAATCTATTAGCAAGTTTGCTTAGAGCTAACCTAGGTCACCAATATGGCCTGCACAACTCATATATTCCAAGACACAAATAACAACCCCATAAATCACATACTACGACACTCTCATCACTGTCCGTGATAATGCTAAAGGTCATTTTATCTATAAGTAATACTAAAATATTCTTAAAAGGTTGGTTAAAAAAATGTTCTTAAATGCCATTTACAGTGAGGAATTTTTCTATTCTATAAAATCTCTACTGATACATTTTTCCACTTCTGGACCAATTTAATCAATTTATATTTATTGATCACTGCAGGTAATGCACTAAGCTTTGGGAATACAGAGATAAGACAGACATTATGCCTTCATTGAGGAACGTGCAGTCTAATAGAAGAATTTTAATGGAGTGGCTAATGCAAGGAGAGTTGTATAAGCAGAAGGCAGGTATTCTTTGCCTGGAACAAGGAGTTAGGGTTTTTCTGGAGGACTGAAATTCTGAGATAAATTTCAAAGGATGATCCTAGAAAAGAAAGAAAGGATGGTTATTTCAAGAAGAAGAAACAGCATAGGCACAAGCAAGGTACACAACATTTCATAGAGTGTTATGACACTACAATTTAATGGTGTTTGAACACAGGTTGTGTGGTGGAAGTGGCAAGAGATGATGCTCATTGTTGAGCAGAAGAAAAGTGGGTGGAGGACATTGAAGGACAAGGTGCAGAGCTTGAGCTCCGTGTTGCACGATAAGTAAGTACTGAAAACATTTAATAGATGAGTTAGATTCTATTGCTAGCCTGAAAAAGAAATTTGAAAAGAACAATCATGGAAAGAGAGATAGCGGTCAGGAAAATATTTAATACCCACATGAAACATGATGAAGGTGAGTGCTAATATGAGGGCAAGTGAGGAGAAGATGAACTTGAGAAATATTTAGAAGACAAAATTGACAAGAGTTTGCATTTCTTTGATTGTGGATGTCTTATTGGGCAGACTCAATGCAAAAAAAAAATGTAAATGCAAGAATTTAAAGAAATTAAAACTAATATAGTGAGACAATAACATTTGCAATGTTTCTAAATATGTGGGTCCTAAACCTGGCTGCACATAAGAATTACCTGGGGAGATTAAAAAAATTTGAGTCTTTATTCCCTCCTAAGACTAATTATATAAGAATCCCTAGTGATGGGATTCAAGCATGTGTATTTTTAAAAAGCTTCCCTAGTGATTCTAATGTGTATGCAGTATTGAGCACCACTGTCATCTAAATCATTTTCCAGATGTGCTTTTGACTTATAAAACAAAAGAAGAGTAAGGGGAAATGAAAATAGTATTAAGAACTAACTGCATCCTGGGGCGTCTGGGTGGCTTAGTCGTTAAGCGTCTGCCTTTGGCTCAGATCATGATCCCAGGGTCCTGGGATCGAGCCCCGCATCGGGTTCCCTGATCCTCAGAAAGCCTGCTTTTCCCTCTCCCACTCCCCCTGTTTGTGTTCCCTCTCTTGCTGTGTCTCTCTCTGTCAAATAAATAAATAGAATTAAAAAAAAAAAAAGAACTAACTGCATCCTGTAGTTATTGTAAAAGAATGTGAAACCCAGTGCATATTTTATATTACACAATTTTATGAGGTAGACATTATTTTCCAAATTATGTAGTTAGGGAAACCAAAATTTGGGACATTGTAGTGAATTTCACAAGGTCATCCAGGTATTCAGCAGAACAGGCTGGACATGAACCAAAATCTGTCTGATTCCACATTCCACATACTAAAATTGCCTCTCTGCTAAATCTAAAGCCAGGTAATTACATTACAGTTTATTCTGGTAATTATTTTTTTAGGTATACATATTTTGAAGTGTTCTTTTTTTCTCCCTGTAGGATTTTGGTAAATTCTATGTAAATATTTAATAAGCTGATCCAGCATATTTACAGCAAATAGAAAAGTAGTCTTGGGGGAAACAAAGTTTGGCTGACAAGGGAGTTAGTAAAAGTGAATGTCAACTCATGGATTTTTCTTTTTTTTTTTCAGAAAAAAATAAATACAGAAAAGTTCAAAGAAGAACATAGAAAATACCTGGTTCAAATCATCCAGAATTAATTGTCACTGACATTGTCAATTTTGTGCCATAATTCCAAAAGAATGAAAGCTCTGTGAAATAAGGTATTTTTTTTTCTGTTTTTTCACTGATTTCTTTAGAGTCGGGGAACAATGACTTATGTACAATATATGGTATACTGAACATTCTGTATTAAATGTCCCCAGGGAAGTGTGCTTCATATTATCAAAACTCCATTTTTAGATTTCCCTAATGTAATAGAAATTTCTCTAGAGTATATTGTGGAATAAATCTTCTTTACCATCTGTTGGCTTTTCTGCTACAGAAATATGGATTATAGTTTATGTTGAATTTCCTTTGTCTTTCATATGTATTTCTTTATGTTTAAGTGCTTAATCAATTTGTCATTTTTCATCCATATTCAGTATGGTTTTTAAAGTCTTTTTTTATAATAACTCAGTTTTCTCTGCCATTGTACTAATCCTTGCTGTTTTTAATTAACTTATTAACTCTTTAGTGGTATTTCCTTGGTTCTCAATATGTTTTCTTAAGTTTAAAATTTTACTTTTTAATATTATTTTGCTTTATTATCTCATCTTTAAGACCTCATGTTTTTATTTCATTGAACTGCATTTCCTTGGGTTCCTTAAATTTTCCTGTTATGATTTTTGTATGTATGTATCTTTTGTTTCTTTCTTCTTCCTTTTGTACACTGTAGTGTTTTAAAAATTTTCTGCTTTATATCTTTTCATCTTGTTTGTGTTTGGGTGTTTTTATTCATATGTATTTTTTCATAATCTTTTGACTTTCTTTACATTATATCTCAGTCTGATTTTTCCCTCAGTTTTATTGTGAGGGCTAGGAATTTTGTGCACTTTGACATTTCTGTAGCTAAACTAAATGGTAAGATGGGAGGGATCTGTTTAGTGATGATGTGTTCAGTTTTGTTATAATACGTGGACTCTGCTCTCCTCTCTTACTAGGTTAATTATTTTTACACAACTGTGGATTCCACAGATTTATATGTTATATTCCATACCCTTACAGTGTGGATTGCTTTGCCAAGATTTAATTTCCTTTTTAGAAAATAAACTCAATGTCTGCTTTTCCAAACTTCACCGTTTTCTCCCCAGCAGCCGGTTTCAAAAGTCCAAACATCTATAGATTTCCATGTAATTGGTTTATCCTAAAATTTTGGAATATTCCTGAAACTTCATAGATTTAGTCATCTCAACAGTGTGTCAATGCATGTAGGGATGAAATCTTCCTCTGGTTCTTTGTGCCAGTCCAAAAGTATTTCCTCATTTCTTTGAGGAAATTAACTATACTTTGCATCTTTTGTTGTTGGTTTGGTTTGGTTTGGTTTGGTAGCTGTTTGTATAAACATTTTCCATACCTCTTTAGTCTCTCTCTCTCTCTCTCTTTTTTTTTTTCAAACTATCTGTGTTCCATTTGGGAAGAAGAAAATTCTGAGACTTTTACTTTTCAATTTAATTTTTCTTCAGAGATGTGAACCTATATTACTAGTTTTAAGAGAAAGAACTAATTGAGACTGAGAGGTTAAGCTGTTGAAGAGTACAGGAGGCTACAAAAATTCTGTATGAGCAGGAAATCAGATTAATAAATGTAAATGGATAGGAATAACTTCATACTGGATGTGAATGTAAGTAACTTTCTAGGAGGGGGTAAGAAATGTGAGTAATTTCATGTTTTAAAAATAAGATAAAAAACTTGGTGAGGAGAAAAATCAGGTTTTAGTGGGTGATAGAATGAATTGAAAAAAAGTAAACTGAGAGAAAATAGTACATACTACTTTTCCAGAAACTTCTTGATGTAGCTTCTATCTTTCTGTCTTCTATCTCACCTGTCTATGCAAGCAATACAAACTTTGTTCCTTTTTGTTTGTCTGATTGCCTCTCCTCCCACCCTTCTCTCTCTATTCACTGTTAGCCTGTTAGATGCTATCTGGGGATTAGGAGGGCCAACAGCCTCTCTGCAAGTTGAAGTAATATTTAGTGAGGTTGAAGTATTGCACCATAAACTCAATTATTCAAATGAGTAGAGGGGTTGCATTAGCGCAGCTAAGAAAAAAATAATTTGTTTGCATTTGGCACATGTCTATGATATTGTTCAATGAAACAGTTACTCTCCAAAGTGTAATTTTCCTAGATTATACAACAAACTATTTATTTATTTATTTATTTATTTATTTATTTATTTATTTATTTATTCATTTGAGACACAGAGATACAGAAAGAGAGAGAGCATGAGCAGGGGGAGAGGCAGAGGGAGAGGGAGAAGCAGGCTCCCTGCTGAGCCAGGAGCCCAGTGGGGGTACCCTGGGATCATGACCTGAGCCGAAGGCAGACACTTAACCATCTGAGCCACCCAGGCGCCCCTACTATGAACTCTTTTTACCTGGACATAAGCTCAATAATGATAAGGTAAGATTAAAAGTAAATTTAATTGTTCTTGGAATTATTAAGAAAGTCAGATATAAAACATCTTCACCTAAAAAATATATTCAAGAGATGTTGGAAGCTAGATAAATTTAGCTTTACATATTAAAAAGAGATAGTACAATTTATTAATGTGAGGGATATAGCAAACATACTCTGTCTTTGGTAAGTGTTAAATATTTCTTGTATTTTTTATCATAGGTAAAACTAATGTAATCACTTGTTTTCTGTGATAATATGTGTGGAAAAGTAAGAATCGCATTTATCTCAACTATATGTCAGAATTCAGAAGACTGAACAATGATCAAGTGCATTCATTTATTTCCTGTTACTGTTGTCTGAATTCTGACTTTATCCTACTCTTAGGTTGATTGAAATTATGATTAAGAAAAGTGAGGCATCATTGCTTAGTCTTGTGGCCCTGCATTTTTTTTTTTTTTAATACCCTGCAGTGGATCTTTGCACCTAATTTGTGAAGGGCTGATTTCCACAGGAGCATCTTTGTTTTCTACATTTTTATTCCAGCATTTGGATAAGCTGCAAGGCATTTAGTATGATCTCAAAGCCATTCATCCATTGAAACCCCTGTTGTGACAAACAATGAGAAGAGGGAGCTGTTTCTTAAGCTTAAGTCACACATATAAACTACTTGTCCTAAATTTTTCATTTGAGTACAACTTGAATGATTCATTTAAAAATATTTTGTCAGTTTAAATTAATTCTCTGAGTCATATACTAGTGGAGTCTGCTTTAAAAATACTGTATTAAAAAAAAGAACACAGAAACACTGTTTTTCACAAGCTATCTGTTGCACACACTATGAAATAACTCATTTTTGTGTCTCTATGGACACTAAATGATGTACAAAGGTAATAGATTGAATATTTGTGATTGAGATGATTTTACATGGTGTCAGGAACTATCAATACTTACCTTCTTTGTCCGGATACTGTATACATCAATGACATGGAATAAATGAAGAAATAATTGAAATAGTTTTGCTGAAAATTAGAGATGAAATGCTTTATCAGATAAATGTGGAGTAAATAGCGTTTTTAAAGTATTTGAGTATTCATTTACCATATTTCTCACATACCTCCGTATAAAATGTGTTTTATGATGAGGGAATACTTTGCGAATCAAAGAGGTTAATAAGCTTTGTGTGTAGGCTGTATGAAGAAAGTGGTAGAAATTTATTTCAGAGAAGAAACTCGAGAAGATCACAAAAAGCTTGGAATTATATGCTACAAAGTTTTATCATATTTCTTTTTTAGCAAATGGAGATTCACTAAACAGTTTCAGAACAGGAGTCCCTTCTATGGTTAAATTTACATTTTTTTGATAGCTCTTAAGATGATAGCATTGAGGACTAATATTGCTTTGTAGTGAGCCCAAAGGCAAAGAAACTAAGATATGACTGTAACCTTCGAGGTGAATTAATGAGGAGCATAGGCAAGGAGGACACTAATCAAGGAGGGTTAAAGAAATAGAATCAAATGGACTTATTAACCATTAACTGGATAAGAGGCGTCTAGAATAACGTCCAGATTTTTGGTCTAGGTAATAAAAGAATGTTATTGCTGTTAACCCTGATGAAAAATGGAAAGGTACCTATGGAAAATCATGTGGAGATATTTAGTGGTTTGCTATATAGATCTGAAACATAAGGGCAGATTTTGAAGTGAAAACCAGCCTTGAAAACCACTCACCTATGGGTAGGTAGTAGCTAAACCCTGTGTGTTGTTGAAAAGGCATATAGAGGGGTGCCTGGGTGGCTCAGTCAGTTAAGCATCTGCCTCCGACTCATGTCATAATCCCAGGGTCCCGAGTTCGAGTCCTGCATCGGGCTCCCTGCTCAGTGGGGAGTCTGCTTCTCCCTCTGTCCTGCTGCTCCTCCTGCTTGTCCTTGCTCTCTCTCTCTCTCTCTCTCTCTCTTTCTCTGACAAGTAAATAAATAAAATCTTAAAAAAAAGGAAGAAAAAGGCATATAGAGCAAAAAACCCCAAAACAGTACAAAAAAAAAAAAAACACCTAAATATGGACTCCTTGATAATTGAATCATAAATAGGAACACAGTTGGATTTATGAAATGCTAGATTTATCCCTCCCTCCCATTCTACATGTCCATTTCCATTTAATGGTTACCTGCCATACTATGCGAGTTCCAAAATGCCAGTCTCCTTCTTTGCCCTCTGCTAAGGACCACATTGCTCTAGTTTCAATTGTGAAGGTATTTGTTTCCTTTCATTCTGTGAATAGTGCTTCCCTGGGAGCCTCTTCATAATTTTGATAGAAAGAGTCCTTGTCCCAATGCACTGATTAATATTTCCCTGAAGTTCTTCTCTTATTCATAAAGTGAGCTATATATAAGACTCTATGGAGTCTTTTTCAGTGCCATTTAGCAAAAAGTGATACACGGTATCACATAGGGTAACTTACGTTGCTGTAACAAATCTCAGTGACTTAAAGAGGAAATGTTTATTTCCTGCTCATGTTTCCTGCTGGTGCCCTGCCCCACATCATCTTCACAGCAGAACCTGGTGATGGCTCTCATACATCAATTTCTATCCACTTTTATTGTCCAAAGCAAGTCACATAGCTAAGCTTGATGTCAGCGGGCCAGGGATCTCTCCTTCCACAAGAAAGGGGCTATAAATACATCAAACAATACAATCTCCATATATAATCTATGCTTATTTCTGTTATTACATTATTAAAAATATCTCAACCACATCTCTTTTTCTACCTATTTTGTCCCTCTGACTAACTTCCTCTCTTCTTAAGAACAGACCATCCAGTGATTTTTTTTTTTTTTTAAAGAGAATGCTATATATTTCCTCACTATCTACAACTCTATTATGGCTTTATATTCTGGTAATTTTTTCCTTCAGTATACTACTAAAGTTTAAAGGCCCTGCCTCTTCGTAGAGAGAGCAAACAAAATCACATCACAAGTCATTGGTTGGAATTTCAGCACTGATTCACTTTAGTTAAGTTTACTTACAAGAGAGATAGAATTTCTCCAAGCTAGGGTCTGCCTAACCTTTTAAAAGATCATTGTCACAATGCCAATTCAACTTTTCCACGGTTCAGTTGTTTGTGTTGTTGTTGTTGTTTACTGTGTGTGTGTGTGTGTGTGTGTGTGTGTAAGACAATTTTTAGTATGTACATGGTGCTTAAAACGCCCCTGCTAGGTTTCGCATGCAAGTGATATTCATGACTGCCCTTTGCTTTTTTTTAATCTCTTTTGTATGTGAATATAAATATCCTTCCTACTTCACAATTTCCTCTTAAGTATAAAAATAACATCAGTGTTCATCTCCTATTAGGTAACAAAATTGGCAAATTGATACTATTTTGTCATGCTATGGAGATAATGAGATCAAATATTCTTATGTTTATTCCTCAAGACAGAAAATATTTAAATTAATCAAAATATATTTAAAAAATATCATTGACTCTGCTAATTCAGTAAATTTCTAATTAAGTAAATACTTATTTATATACTACCCCAAAAATGATATTGTTGCATTATTAGTTTGAATTTAGTGACCTTTTTTTGGTCTAATTCATAATTTGTCTATTAACAACTGCATGGTCCTTTCCTGGCCTAGCCCACTCTCCCTTATAACTTAATTTAAATGGCTTGCCTTTCTGCCTTTATGTTATCAAATTCCCAACTGATTTCCCTTCCTTTTTTCAAAACCTGTCTCTAAACAAATGACTTCCTCCCTAACTAAAATGGAAGACCTACTTCCTATTTCAGCACTGAAATAGTTCTGTATTTACAAATAACCGCATTCCCTTCAGCCTCATGAGTCAAAATATTCTTATTCCTCTCTAAAGCCTTTATTCTGTGCCTTGATCACAGTTCTGACTCTCCACCTATGATATCATGATTTCTGCCTCAGATATCTCTCACAGTTCTTCTCTTATTGCCTATATTTTATTTTTGCAAGCCCACTATTTTTGATGATCCTTTGTTTTATATTTATCCCTACTTCCTTAACTTCACCACCAGATCTCAATGAACATGAGTCAAGTAATCAAAGTCGGAAGTTGATATTAAAATATATGGGTTAAAAAATAAAATAAAATATATGGGTTAGACAACTGCCAATATAGTCTTTTAATATAAAGAAGATATGATGAAAGATACAATATTGCAAGGATAATTAATATAAAAGTTTTTGTATATTCTATTTGTATATGCTTCATAGAAACTATAATCTATGTAGTTTCTAAAAAATATATGTACTACCATTAAAATTTTTTTAAAGATTTATTTATTTTAGAGAATGAGAGAAAGGGAGAGAACACGTGTGCATGAGCAGGAGGGAGGGGCAGAAGGAGAGGGAGAGAATCTTAAGCAGACTCCCCACTGAGTGTGGAGCCCTCACACAGGGTTCAGTCTCTCAACCCTGATATCACGACCTGAGCTGAAACCAAGAGTTGGACGCTTAACTGATTAAGCCACCCAGGGGCTCCTATCATTAAAACATTTTTTTTTAATATACCATTACAGCTAAAAAATATTTTATTATACTTTGACAATGTAATATTGCCAAAGCAATATTGATACAGTGTTTTGGAAACAATTTGACTACAGCAACAATTCCATGTATTCTCTAATAATTTAAGGCATTGTATTATAAAACTTAATACATGGTCTTCCATGTCAAAAACAACTTATATTCTAGCTTCACCAGGAAGGATTATTATTTGATTTCCTATTTGAATTAATTTTTAATAAAGATATGTAGCTCAGAGTCTGATATTATGAGATGATTATTTAGATCTTATAAAAGAATAAGATATTTTATTAAGAAAATTAATTTACTGTGCAGTACATAATTTTTTAAGCTCAATTATTTCTCCAGACTCCATGAAAATACTAAAGCCAAAGTATTCATGGGATTCTGAATGGCACAGGAACTGATTATTCATCACATTTCAGGTTATTACAAAAGGATGGGTATGTTGGATGGTTGAAAAGAGATGTTTTGTGTTCATTGGAGGTACAAGTTATTACGTTGAACAGAGGATAGTTAAGGACATGTTCCTTGTTTATTCAGCAAATGTTATTAAGATGACAAGTGCCAGGTGTTGAAGATATAAGAAAAAAACAGCTTCAAATTGTGTGATGTTAGCTGATGCAAGGTAAACCACAAAATCACAGTGGTCGATACAATAGAAGTTTATATTAGTTTTTCCTCTAGTGAGAAGTCCAAAACTATGTTTCTAAACTTCAAGAGGCACTTTTCTTACTGCAGCGTTTAGGGAACCCATTTTCTTCCAGCATTCAAGTCACCGTTGTCATAAGCACAGAGGATGACAAGGAGAAACTCTATATGGACAAGGCCTTGAAAATGTGTCTATCATTTGTACCCACAGGCCATTAGTTAAAACTTAGAGCTACACCAATTACAAGAAAGGCTGAGATATATTGTCTAATTGTGTGCCCAAGAAGTAAAGAAAATAGGTTTTGTGAATGACTAGCCTATATCTGCCACAAAGATGAATAATACATAGTATCTTAACTTTAAGGAACTCAATCTGTTTGGATAAGCTGGCAGATGAACATAGGACAAAGGGGTAAGAACTTTAATAAATATACATAAACGAAGTTATTACAACAGAGAGAAGATTTAATTAGCTGCTGGGGAGTCTGGAAGGTCTGGCGGGGTGGAGTTATTTGAAAGAGGCTGTAGAGAAGGTGATTCTTGAACCGAGTTTTGGGGAAAAACACATGTTCACCAATCAGATGATAACAGGGACAAGAGAACTTTAAATCAGTGAAAACTTAAGAAAAGGCATTGGGGTCATGGCATTGTACATTAGGATACATGGAACTGTCTGTATGTTTGCAATAATATGCAGAGCAGCTTTCTGCTTGGAATTATTTTTTTGCTTATAAATAACATTGCTGCTCTTATTTAGTTTGGGGTAAATTCACTTGACATGTTTTTGTCATCTTTTGTTTTTAACTATTCTCAGTTATTTAAATGAAATAATGGTAAACAGAATATAGCTGGAATTTATCATTTCAATTTAAACCCAAGATTTTTTCTTATGAAGTTTAAAAAATTGCTCTAATATTTAAATTAGATTGATGCTCTAATATTTAAATTAATTGCAATATAATACCTTGCTTTGTATTTTTTACATTCTGAAAATTTCCATTTTTTATGTTTGTAAGAACCAAATTAAATTTTCTTTAATGTTTACTGGTGACTTGAAAAATGGTGGTTATCTGTAAACAATCAAATTCATTTTTATTATATATATATAAATTATCAAAGGACGAACAAAATTATATCATTTTACTTTCCCTTACATGAGATAAATAATTTAGCATCCCTTTCGTAGTTTTATGATCTACAACTTAATTGATTAAATTAAGATGGTATTAATGATTAGGTATTTAAACATATCATTACACTGACCACTAATATAATATTTAAAAATATTATTTGGCTTTTTATTTTTTATTATTTTTAAATTTTTATTGTTATGTTAATCACCATACATTACATCATTAGTTTTTGATGTAGTGTTCCATGATTCATTGTTTGTGCATAACACCCAGTGCTCCATGCAGAACGTGCCCTCTTTAATACCCATCACCAGGCTGACCCATCCCTCCACCCCCTCCCCTCTAGAACCCTCAGTTTGTTTTTCAGAGTCCATCATCTCTCATGGTTCATCTCCCCCTCCGATTTAGCCCCCTTCATTCTTCCCCTCCTGCTATTTTTTTTTAAGATTTTATTTATTTATTTGACAGAGAGACACAGTGAGAGGAGGAACACAAGCAGGGGGAGTGGGAGAGGGAGAAGAAGGCTTCCTGCAGAGCAGAGAGCCTGATGCGGGACTCCATTCCAGGACCCTGGGATCATGACCTGAGCCAAAGGCAGACGCTTAACAACTGAGCCACCAAGGCACCCCAAAATATTCTTTGGCTTCTTAACTTAATTTAAATTTATGGTGATCTTTATACAATTTGTTATACCTGTTTCTACATATTAGTGTGTTCTATGTTTATTTCACCTCTTGTATACTTCTATTTTCCAATCCTCTAGTTCCTAACTTTACTTGCCCATCTTTAATACTTTTAATATTTTTAGGAATAACATTTAAAATGTTAGTTTTGGGATATAAACATAAAAATCAAAGTTTAAGATTCCATCCTCACTCTAAAAACTTAAAAAGTTTTCTAGATATTATCTACTTTCCTTAGCTTTTTAAGCTTTTTTCCTTCATTTTTACACACCTCATGTTCAGTGTCTTCTCCAAAATCAGTATCACATAGTATCAAATAAAATAACTTTTTAATATCTGAATCATCACTTTCCTTTTGGATAGCAGCCATGAATATATAAACATTGAACATTATATCAAAAACTAATGATGTACTATACTTTGGCTAATTGAATTTAAATAAAAAGACTTTAAAAGTAAAAAAATTAAAAAATTAAAAAAATTAAAAATTAAAAAAAAAAAAACAACATTAAACATGTAGCATAAAAACAGAGGGCAGTACCTAAGCTAGAATAGAAAGAAACTCACTAATTGCAGGTATGTTTTCTGTTAAAGGTAGTTTACCAGTCATTACCCACAGCTTTATTTACTTATTCAGCCTGCTGCTGCCAGAGCTTTTATACTGAAATAAAATGGTATTGTGGGACAACTTTCTTCTGCTATTAGCCCTTTTTTTTTTTTTAACTGAATTTTGTCTCTTTAAAGATTCAGTCCAAAGTTTCTTCTGGAGACTTTCATCTGAATTTCAATAAACTGAGTTTGTAAGCCAAATGCAAAGTAAAACTGTGATCCATTTTTTGGCACACTTCTGATGTGAATTATTCAGAGTGTCTCCAGATCAAACACTTCCCGGTGAACTTCCTCTTTGGAGATATTCTTTTGAATACAAAATGGCCTTACCTCATTGGGTTTAAATACAAATAAATTTGAATCTTTTGAAGACTAAGATATTGTAGCAATATTCTCCAGTTAGGATCAAGTTACACAACTTTAGCATTTAATTTTGCGCTTCATTCCAATGTACAACTGGGCAGATTCCAATAGCAAAGAATGCCATTTTCAGTAGTACCAAGAAGATACTTACACAATCTCCCAAAGTAAAGCTTCCTTATTTTCTCAGCTTATTAATGGAATGTATATTTAAACTTCCATGCCTCTGAGTGTCATATTATAACTTTGTTTTACTCAAATCTAATAACAGGTAAATAATCATCTTCCAGGAAATAACAAATAATTGCTTGGTATTTGTGGTACCTGAGTTCCTACCCACAGTGTTTTTTTGATGTATCAGTATCATGTGTTAACATTCACATTTTGAAGTGATAACCTTTAGCTGGAACAAAGATGGGACTTCAATATTTTTCTGTATTACAGGAACAGAAAGATGTGTTATTATCTTTATGTAGAAAATAAAGCTTTTTGTTAAGAAGGGCAGAACATTCATGTTTTTGTTTTTTAAGATTTTATTCACTTCTTTATTTGAGAGAGAGAGAGACAGAGAGACAGAGAGAGAGCATGTGCGCACAGTGTGGGGGGAGGAACAGAGGGAGGGGGACAAGTAGACTCCTCACTGAGTGCAGAGCCTGACACTGGGCTTGATCTCACAATTCTGAGATCATGACCTGAGCTGAAATCAAGAGTCAGATGCTTGGGGCGCCTGGGTGGCTCAGTCGTTAAGCGTCTGCCTTCGGCTCCTCCCAGATCCCAGGGTCCTGAGATCAAGCTCCGCAGGAAACCTGCTTCTCTCTCTCCCACTCCCCCTGCTTGTGTTCCCTCTCTCGCTGTGTCTCTCTCTGTCAAATAAATAAATAAAATCTTTAAAAAAAAAAAAAAGTCAGACCCTTAACAAACTGAGCCTCCTGGAACACTCCTGTTTTCTTATTGAGAGTCCTGGTTTCATATGCAATCCAAGCTGAATTTCCATTTTCTGCTATTATTTCATTATTGCAAATAAGTTACAATGGCAGCCAAATAAAGCCTTTGTTAGTTCAATTTGAATCAGACTAGAATAACTGATATATTTTGTTGTGTATCTACATTGTATATAACTAGTTTCCACTCCAGAGAATAAAACTGCAGGTCGCAGGTGCTTTATCACCAAAGCTTTAATTATTAGATATATTATAAAACTATTAAGGTTATCACTATCTCTCACTATCAGAGTAAGGTGTAGAACCAATTTCTTGAAGGTAAAACGAAGAGAGAGCCAATATTATCTCCTAAATGGGAGGTAAACTGTCTCTTCTCTGAAGTAGCTTGCTACTCTATGCGTACAAACTTAGAATGGCCACTCATGAGACTGGTGCTTGGTGCCAAAAAAGCCAGATCTTCGTGCTGAAAAACTGTATCATGACATCAATAAAAACATATGTATGTGTGCTTTTCTTCAGCATCATTCCTTTAATTATGATATTGGCCATGTATATGACCCACTGCTGTGTAGTCTCCCATAGCTTCTCATAGGCAAGGGCAAAGAAGGCATGAAATTTGTCTTCAATATGAAAGTCTTCATCAGAATGTCATCTATATAGTTCTATTTTGACATCAAAGAAACAAGTGTACTGCTATAGAGGGTTGTTGGGTTGAGCTGGAATTCAATTACCAAATTCTTGTCTGTGCAATATATGTATACATTCTTCACAGCTGTGCATTTGTTGAAAGGACCCAAGAGACATACTTGGGTATTAGCCTTAAGTGACGGAATATTTGCCACCCAAGGAAGTCTTGGTTTTCTCCTCTGATTCATTAGATAGCATCAAGACCCTTTTGCTTATAATCTGCACAGAATATTTACCCAACGTTCTACTTGTTGCCGCAAAGAACTACACAAAGGCTCTCACTTTCCACCATATTTACTCAGACACATGTATTTCCAATTTTAATTTTGACTTGGTTAATTAATTTGTTCACTAAAGAATATTATTAAGTGTTCCATCTTTCAAATTGAGACTAATAGTATATTTTCCAAAATATTGTGTATATTTAATTGTTTTTCCTTTGGATGCTTACAGAGACAATAGTTTATTTCAGTATAGAATCTTTGGAGAATTACCCTTTCTACTCTAGACATTTTAGATACTGATAATACTGTTTTGACCATCTTCTGGAATTTGATGATGTAGATAAAAATTCTAAAGCTATTATGATTCTGCTTTTGTGTCATACATATACTTTCGGGAGGTTGATGCAAGATTTTGTTGTTTAGCCCCAATATCATAATTGCAGGAATATTTTCTTCTCTTTTAACTTTGCTTATCAAATTTGTTTGGATTATTCTGGCTTTTTCTTTGGGAAAACTTTTCAACTTGAATATTTGTTCTCTAATCTGTCTTTATCCTTCATAATATTTTCACCACTCTTTGTTTTTTCAGATGATATCAATAAGCCATTATAACTGTTTTGTTAAAAACTCATATTTGAATGAAGAATATTTACAAGTCTAATCTTGGAGGTATCTGCATTTCCTTCCTTCATTTTTATTACATACAAACACTTGCAGATTCCTTAGAATCTTTGATAAGATTGATTAATGATGTGTGCGTCTGTTTCTGGTATTTGGCAGTATTTATTGAAGAAAAAAGATCATTTACCTCTCTGTACGGGTAAAAGATCTATCTGAATCTCCCAGTGACTCAAAGAATACACCAAGGTTGAATTTTGAAGAAAAGACACTGCAATCTGGTTGCTCCTACAAAGATCAAGGCTTTTGCAGCTTTAGGGCAAACTTTAAGCACCTCTGACCTTCTGCTGGTCATTTCCCTCCCTGTTTAGTTACTGTTTGCTCTAAGGAACCTGCTGTCCTGTCCTGACAAAGTTAGAATTTGGCCCTCTATGGGCACTTGGCAATTAACTATCAATGATAGTGGCTGGAAGGAGGACATTTCTTCAAAATTCATCTCCTAAAAGTCAATTGCCTGAATGGCTGCTTCGTCTTTTGATAAAACTAATTTGCTAAATTTAATTAACATATAGATTTACTAACATTATACCATTAACAATTAATAGGGTAATTTGGATATATGACAACAGTTTCTCTCTCTTCCTTCTGGTCTCCTGTCTTTTTGGAATCAATAACCAGATATTTAGAGGTGAAAAAAAAAGTAAGGTCAACGGAAACTTCACAGAAACCTTCAGTATCCCATTGAATTACTCTGTAAACTAATGTAAATTACAATATACTTTATACTTAATATGAGTTACAGGAAATTTTATAAATAATTTAAAATAACAAGTAAGTTAATTAAATTGGCTATCGGGCAATTGGTTTTCTATGAATTGGCTATGGCTAATTGCGTTTTGCTAAATTAGCTAGATTTAAGAGTGGCTCAACTCACTAACCCCGAATTTGTCATCATGTTCTGTTGGCTTCTGCTTCTCCCACAGGAAAGACCCACACATCCTGATTGGCAAACATCGCCCAGTTAGAGAAGTTCAGTGATTTTAGCTGAGACCAAATTGTAGTCACATACCAGTCTGTATTTTTTTGTTTAAGATAAAAATCTAATGGGCAACACTTTGTTCCATTTCTGATTATTTTTCCATTCTTGAAGAACATTGTTAAATCTTCATTTGGATACTGGAATATCCAAAATTCTTATAATTAAAATTCATTCTGTATTTTTTCCACTTAGATATTTACATGGACATATTAATAGCAAATGAAGAAATAGAATATTTCCTCTTTTAGAGTACCACCTCTATTTAAGGTACTAACTTTTCACATATTATAACATTTGCATTTATCTTAATTTTTCTTCATGTTCTTCATTATGTTCTATTAAACATAATGTATTCTTTGTTTGAAAAATGTTCAGACAAGACAAAATATATGTTCATATTTTGAACCTAAGGGTGTGCGTTAAAATTTAATGAAAATGTAAAATTTACCCCTGAGAGAAGATACTATTTGATTAAATATTAGTTGGCAAATTTGCTGTACTAAAATATTAGTTGATTAACATAGTCTCAAAATGGTGATTGCTGTTAGGTGGACGAAAACATTATGACATTTTGAAAGGCTGCCTTATATTTGCTACTGTTACCAGGACAACCTGTCACTATTTATGGTCCCTGGAGTTGACAAGTTAATTAATGAAGGAAAAAGATCAGAATGGATTGTATAACTTAGGAGATTTCATTATCTTCATAAGCTAATAAGCTTCAAAGAAACATGCTCCCTGATTTCTCATGCTCATCCCAAAGAAATACATTTATTTTTTAAATCCAAGGTTAGTAAAATCACACACACACAAACATACAAACACATAAATACACAAACATACAATTTCTTCCAGTTTTTATTTATGTTAAGCTAAATTCTGGAAATAGTATCTGGAAATCCTCTCTGTCTTCTAACATGAGAAGTTACTTTATTACCTTATAAGTTTGCTTTTCAGTACAGTATGTCGGCTCTGACTGCCATAACAAAATAAAGACTGGGTGACTTAATAAAGAGACATTTATTTTTTCACAGGTCTGGAGGCTGTAAGCCCAAGATCAATCTTATTCAGCATGGTTAGGTTCCAGTGAGGCTTTCTTCCTGACTTGCAAATGGCAGGTTTCTCACCATGTCCTCACATGATTGAGAAAGAGAGCAAACTCACTAGTATCTCTTCTTATAAGGGCACTAATTCCATCATGAGCACCATATTCTTATGAACTTATCTATCCCTAATTACCTTCCAGAGGCCCCATCTCCAAATATTGAGGGTTGGGCTTCTGCATGTGAATTTTGGGGGACACAAACACTCAGTCCATAACAAGTACCTACCTTAAGTAATGTAATATTTAAATTAGATATAAATAGATAGTCTGACACTACATCCTTGTCCATATCAGCACTGACCAATAGAACTTACGTGATGATGGAAATATGCTATATCTGCACTGTCCAATAAGATAACCGTAGCTAGTCACACATAGCCACTGAGCACTTGCAATGAGGCTAAAAAATGCATTTCAATTTTGTGTAATTTAAACATCTTTGTGTGTCGCTAGTGACTACCCTATTGGATAGCACACTCTTAGTCCATTCTCTGACCAACATCAATATGTCAGATATATAAGTACAGCTCTAGATATATATAAAAATAGGTACTACAGACAAAATATGGCATTTAATGTATAAAAATAATTTTAATGTTACTGGATGAGTTAAAACAGGAAGAAAATGATATCTAATTGTGTGGAATAAAAGCTATAATAGCAGTAGGGTAAGCATTAATGCAAATACTAATTTTGAAAATATGTGTCTATAGCATATCAAAAAAAATGAAAATGTAACCTAATAAATACTGTGAAATATGTTTAAAAGTATGAGAACAATGTCTTGCAACAACAATTATTTTGATTATTTATTAGCATTTATGCATTCATGTGTATGTACAGATATTCATTTGTACATGTAAAGCACAGTTAAAATACCAGCTCATTATAGAAGCATGACGATATCTCTACATTTATAGAAGCAGGATGAAGGTTACTTTTTGGGTTAACGTCAATTTATCTTTGAGTTGAACGATGTTATAAACAAGGAGTTTTTAATAATCCTAAAATTTGTAAAGTTATGCATGCATTTTATGCTAATTAAATCATTTGAAAATATGGAGGAACTTACAAATAAATGTCAGGCATAACATTATCCCCTGAGACTGTAACAATGAATAAGATTTACCTCTTGGATTCAAACATCATAGGCTAGCTGAGGAAATACACATGTAAACAAGGAGTTCACTAATATAGAATCGCAAGTGAAATGATAATTCTATATCCAGGGTTCAGTGGTGGTACAAATAAAGGGGATTGGTATATTCTATGCATGAGATATGGGAGTGGCTCCCGGAGAAAGAGTTGTAAACTTACTTCTTTTACCAGTCACTGATGAAGTATTCCTACTGTCATTCCCAGGCAGAATTAAGTTACCCCTATGTTTTAATCATACACTTAGTAAAATTGTTTTCATTCTGTGGTATATATTATTGTCTGTTTTCTTGTTTGAAAAATAAATTCCTTGAAGTAGCATAGCATTTCCTTATCTGTTTGTGTACATCCAGCACCTAAGATTGTTGAAAAGTGTTAATGTTTGAAATATATAAGACATTCAAGTGAATTATTTATATATATATATAAATACACATATATATATTCAACATGCATACTTAGTAAAATATATTTTTATTTTATTCTCATAAAACATCATTAATTCAGAATAGCAGACAAAGCATTAAAATATGACATGAAAATAATTAAATACATTTAAATTACACTGTTTTATATTTTTGTTACTTAAAATTTTGAAGGATTTTCATATTGTTTATGAGATTTATTATAGTAAGTGTGATCCTACTAAACTGTATTCTGAGGGAAATACTTTTATTCTATTCTCCCTATAGAAAAAAATGGCTTTATCTTCATAAAATTCAATATGTGGATGGTCATTTATCTCACGACAGACTTCAAAATTATGTGAAATAAGGAAGAATGTTCTTCATCAAACATTATGAAGATAAGTAAGTTTTACAGATAAGAATGTACTTATTAGAGACCTCATATATACAGATGGATCTATGGAAAAAATTAATAAAACCACCACCCAAACAAACAAAACAAACGCTTTTAGAAAATGCATGGAATTGAGAGACTATGGATTCTGAGAAAAAAAACTGAGGGCTTTAAGGGGGAAGGGAGTGGGGGGATGGGTTAGCCCGGTGATGGGTATTAAGGAGGGCACGTACTGCATGGAGCATTGGGTGTTATACGCAAACGATGAATCATGGAACACTACATCAAAAATCAATGATGTAATGTATGGTGACTAAGATAACAAAATAAAGTTTTACAAAAACAAATATTTTTCTCTATTAAAGAAAAAGAAAATGCATGGAATAACCAAGGACTACATATAAAAATAAAGTCCGTAAGTTTCATGTGCAGTAAAGTTGTACTCAGTGAAAGCATTTTCATCTTTTTAAAGGTAGGCATTTTAATATTAGCTTGAAATCTATGTTTAAACCTAGTACTACGATTTTTTTTAGTAATTCTATCATGAACTTGCTTATTCTTCAGTACTTCATTCAGTACTCAGATGTAGCAAGAGAACTTGGAAACCTTGTTACTGAGGTGGAAAGGTGAGACACTGGTTCTTGAATTACCTTTGAAATAAAAAATATCTGTAATCAAGAGTAAATATGCAAACTGGTTTTGTTCAGCTATTGAATATAAGCAATTGACCATTTAAAATCTCAGTATCTCAGCATTTTAATTTTTGTCTTTTTATAGACCCATGTGAAACACATTTTCTTGTCATTAGCTAACAGCCTAAACAATTTTACCATTGTTCATTTTGAGTTACAGGCACATAAAATACACATCAGATAACACGGTGCAGGTGCTCAAACTGTAAATATGGAAAGTCCCTTAAATAAAAAATGAACACAGCCGACTACAAAAGCTTTTTATACAACCTTTCTTCAAGGTAATCAGGTCTTCCTATGCCATGTGCTATGGCAATAAAAAACTTAACTGGTATCCCTTGTCTAGAATTCTAAGAAAACTGCAGCTGTTCATCAAGAGCATTTTAGTTTTTACCAGAGCTGTCGCTGTAATACACATAATTCATGTGGTACATTGGAGCTGTCCATCTGCTGGGTGCTGTATTCACGGCTGACTAATCATCTGTAATAGAATTCCTGTCTAGTTGTTTGTGCATAACACCATATTCTAATGACTCCAGATCATTTATCCTGCATGGATTTAGAGCAAAGCATCATGCTACTTCCTCTGGAAAAATGCTCTGAAAACAATATTAGAAAGTAATTTCACTAGAAGCAGAAACAAAACCCTGCACATTTCAAAACATTTATCTTAGTATCAATCAGTTATCAAACTACTAATATGGATTTACATAACTTTAGAATTATATGAAGTTGTGTTCCTGAGGTCTTCCAATATAACTTGATTTGGTGGGTAATAAAAAATGGCAAGCCCTGGGGCGCCTGGGTGCCTCAGTCGGTTAAGCGACTGCCTTCGGCTCAGGTCGTGATCCTGGAGTCCTGGGATCGAGTCCCGCATCGGGCTCCCTGCTCGGCAGGGAGTCTGCTTCTCCCTCTGACCCTCCCTGCTCTCATGTGCTCTCTTTCCATTTCTCATTGTCGCTCTCTCAAATAAATAAATTAATTAATTTAAAAAAAAATGGCAAGCCCTAACATTTACTGAGTGCTCATTATGAGTCAAGGACATTCTAAGAACATATAGGTATCAGTTTATGCAAGACTTACGACAATTTTTTTTATTTCAGAAGTATTATATTGATTATAACAATTATACTAATTTAGACCATTAATGCAATTATCCTAATTAGTATGCCACTATTATTAAATTTTAAGAGGAAATAGCAACTGGAAAAGAGATACAATTATTTGCCCTATCTAATTATTCACTCATACAGCAAGTGCTTAATTTTAATTCACAGATTCATACTCCAGCCACTTTGATGTATGCTTAGATAACAATAATTGACAAGTTTAACTTGTACTCTTTTGATCTTAAGTAGTAAAGCAATTGTAATATGATAGCAGGAGTACAGGATGGTGTCTATGCACACAAATGTACTGTATTGGAGATCATGTGTTTGTTTTTGTTGACTCAGTGTCTATTTCTGCTTGGTAACAACATCTTACTTTAGGGGAACCGCCCCCCCTTAGCACACAGTTTACACAGTTTTAAAGCAAACACACCTATCCTCCAAAGTCAGGAATAAACATGTAAAGTATATCAGCCTGTTAGAACATTCCATTCTTCTGGTCACAGTGATTAGTTTAAATGTATAAGCCAAGTCAAGCCAACAAGACATAGTTTTTGGCTGATGTAAAATCAAGAGGAAAGAAAAGTTCATTTTTCCTTTGTTCAGGAAAATAAGATGAGACTAAGCTGGAACTGTTGGGGTCCTTACTACTGAGTGAGCTGCAGAGGAAAACAGCCTCCACAGAAGAAAGATATGAACATAACAGGGACAGAAATACCAAGTCCTGGTAATGTTACTTGAAAGATTGGATCCAACTGTGCCCTAAGCCACCTCTGTATCTGAATATTAAGTTATATCAGCAGGAGAAAAAAAACACAAAACAGCAACAAAAACCCCAACCTTTATTTCCCTGAAACAGTTTAATCTGGTTCTCTGCCCCTTGCAGCCAAATGTCCTGATAATTACACATAAACATAGCCAGGGCCTGGAGACTTGGGAAAGACATTGAACCTTACACATGAAAACATGTAATTAAGCAGATGGAAAAGAGAGGGAAGAATTCAGAAGAAAGGAAAGGGGTGCACAAAAGAATCATGTTTTTGAAAACTCAGGTGGGGGAAAGAGAATAAACCCTACTCATCCAATCTTTTATAATTATGCTGTACCGTCTACATTCTGTGTTATTTGGGTGCTGGCTAAAGAATAATAATCAAGATAAAAAAAAGTCGTTATTCTTACTCAGCTCAACATTTATCAGGTGAGCCTGAGCTCATGCTATACATTTACAAACATTGAAACAATCTGAATTTCATTCTTACTCTAGCTTAGAATTTGAGAGAATAAAGGAAACAAATTAAGCCAGACACAAATTTCAAATTCTAAATTCTGTTTTGAAGGTTAGTTGTGTGGATCTGATCTTCAGAAAATAGTTATTGGCCACAAACACAATCAGTGACTCAGCCAGACAAAAAAACAAACTTCCTGATTCCCAGTTGTCATTTTTTTCCACATCATAATTCATAAACATATTAGAGTTTATAAATATCATTCATTTATTTATTATTTAGAAAATGCCCCCAATAACTCAGAACCTCAGATATTTTGTTTGCTTGACAATTATCCCCAAATCTCTTTGCACTAAATGAACAAAAATGTGGATCCACCTTTCTGATGAGAGAGGGAGAGATCTCACCTCCCTCTCTCATTTCTCTGTCTCTTTCTCTCGCTTGCATATATTCCTCCCTTGCATGTTTCTTCTTTTCCCAACATTTAAATCAACTAGAGTATTTTCTTGCTTTCAAGTAAAATTTAAAGTATCCATTTAAGCCATCCACGGGACTGTGGAGCTAATCATACGATATAAAAATTGCCATTTCCTCTTCAGTTGATCTTGATATCCTGATTATATAGATATATCAGTAATTTTAATTGGTGATACAATGACGTAAGTCCAGTAAAAGTCTAAAATAAAATTTAGGAAACTGAGCAAACCTACACTAATAACAATAACTTATTAAGTTATTTAAAAAGAACACAATTTTGTCCCAATTGACAAGGAATCCCTGGGACATTCAGAAAAATTGTCATTAAATGAGTTAAATTTGTGACAAACCCCCAAAAATGTGACTTCTGGGAAAGAATTGTTTAAAATGTAAACAAATTTGCTTTACCAGCAGTTTTCTAGAAATATCCAAAGAGCACTAGTTGAAACAAACCTCTCCTATATATTTTTATGAGTTTTCCAGAACTCCATTTAGCAACCTTTATGCTTAGAATATGGAAGACAACTTAGGCTTGCCAAGATATTATTTCGCTTTTGTTTAATGTATGCTTCACAATTTTAAAAATCGGTGAGAGATCTAGCATTCATGTTTCAACAGTACTTTAGAAAAGGCCCTAGTTAGCCCAACATCGACATTTTTTCTTATTACTTTCCAAAAGTAGCACCCATGTTCATGTTTACCTCCTTCAGTATTTTCAGGCTGCGGATAGTTTCCTACACTGCATTAATTCATTTTAAGAATTACATTATAGTTAATATGGTGTTAACATTAATATGAGTCGTGTGGCTTCTATGGAAAACAAAATAAAACAAAACTTCTCTGCCAGTTTGCTCTTTCATTATAGCTCTCCTTGCACGTTTGCTCTGCTCTATCAGATAGAATCATATGAAATAGCAAGATTCTGCTCAGGAGGACCTTCTCTTCTCATTCTATGATCTCTCCCCGAGGGTGTAGTCTCACCATAGCTTCCAACCTTCCAGCTTCTTCACGTGTTTAGATCTCTGATCTTAGCCTCTCTACTAAGACAAAGACTTAACCATCCTGTCCTCTGGTGGACTGTACAAAGCACCTCAAATGTGAAATCTGCAAAGTGAAACTTAATGATCTTTCTCGTCGAGATTCATTCCTCATCCAAATAAATGGCAGCGTCGCTCATCTATTCTGCACTGCCAGAAACCTAGGGGTTACCACTGATACTTGCTTCCCATACCTACTCTGGTCAATGTCTCGCATTTAATTACTCAAGTATCTCTCAAATCCAATTAGTTTCACCTCTGTTGTCATTACTCTAGACCAAAGCTGTCATCAAATCCCACCAAGATGACTTCTTGAAATACCCTTTGTTTGGATAACACTGAATACTCCTGTCTCCTCAAATCCAACCTCTACCCTCCATGTCAAATTTTGCCTTAAAAAAGGCAAATGGCATTTGCCACTTTTAGGAGAAATAAAGCAAAATCTTTACACAGTGCTGGCCTGGTTGCTTCAGTTCTTTTTCTTTCTTTCCAGTTACCGTGCAAGATTGTACATTCCATAGTATCAGAATAATATCACCCATGACATGAAAATCTTATAATATAATATAAATTCTTCCCCTCTAGAGGTGGCATCTATGTTTTCACCCATTGGATCCGGTCAGACCTCTGACCTTGATCTTAGGCTGTTGGTTACTGTGGCAGATTCTATACAACGACCACAATCTCTGATGCTGCTTGCTCCCACCCTCATAGCCAAAAGAGTAAATCAAAACTAATATTGCTTCCTGTGGGTAGAACTGGTAGAGATTACAGTCACCAACATGAAGGCTGTAGAGATGATGCCCCCTCCCTTTTTTTTTTTAAGATTTTATTTATTTATTTGACAGAGAGAGACACAGCGAGAGCAGGAACACAAGCAGGGGGAGTGGGAGAGGGAGAAGCAGGCTTCCGTGGAGCAGAGGGCCCGATGTGGGGCTCGATCCCAGGACCCTGGGAACATGACCTGAGCTGAAGGCAGACGCTTAACGACTGAGCCACCCAGGCGCCCATGACGGTTCCTTTTATGTATCATTTTACATCATTAATCAGTCCTCCGCAGAAGCTGGATGATCCTGCAGAATGACTATAAACCCTCACAGACTCACATAAGTAGTAGACCTGATTGCAGATGCTGCACTGGGCTTGATATTGTGGCTAGAGCAGATTGATATGGGCTTATGTACATAATATGCCACTGATCTGGTAAATTTTTATTCTTTACTATTCCTATTAGAAAAAATACAGAAGCTTTGTTTATATTGGAACACTAAAAATATTTATTTATATTTTTTTTCCTCAAGGGTAAGTTGTTTTTCTTGCTCTCTATCAGAAGCAGATCATGTGAACAATTCCAAAGGACATTTTGTTGATAACCTCAAGCTTATTAGACAGAACTAACAGGAGGCAGCAAGTTCAGTGGAGGTCTTGGTAAGATGCATGCACTCCTAAAATAAGAAAATAACTCTAAGGGGATTCAGGGACCTGGCATTTCTGTGAAATTTCTAGGGGTCCATTGGTCAGGAGCCTAAGGGAATATGTCCTTCAAATTAGAAGATAAACTGCACTTGCACCTCCTGCCGTAAAAAAGGCAACCTTGACCAATTGACTTAAAAATGCAGGTCCATGTTAAATTTCTGACTTTCTAGATACATCTTATTTTACCCAAATTTTGCTTTTGTCCTTTTCACTTTTCTAACATGCTGAGGAATTTACTTATTTTACCATATTGAATATTGCCTGTTTTCTCCAGCCAGAGCATAAGGTCTCCAAGGACAGGGATCCTTAAAATGTATCTCAGATACTTATATCAGTGCTGGAATATAATAAGTACTTAACGAATATTGGTCAAGTAAACAAATTAATGACTTCTATATCTTAAAATTATTATTTTTTTTAAAGATTTTATTTATTTATTTGAGAGAGAGAGAATGAGAGACAGAGAGCACCAGAGGGAAGAGGGTCAGAGGGAGAAGCAGACCCCCTGCTGAGCAAGGAGCCCGATGCGGGACTCGATCCCGGGACTCCAGGATCATGACCTGAGCCGAAGGCAGTCGCTTAACCAACTGAGCCACCCAGGCGCCCCTTAAAATTATTATTATTGTTTGTCTAGCTAAGTACATGAAACTAACCTCACCCAGCATTACCAAGTTGGAGGAATTTAGTTTATCTGTACTAGTGAAGAATAGACAGTGTACGTTCCTTTATAAATAAATTTTAAATTTAGTAATAGAAAACAGAGGGTCAATTAAATGGGCAATTAGATTCTGATATCAAAAGTGTTGACATTATACAGCTTTTTGACAAAGGTGATTGATATTTCATTAATATTTAAAATTTTATTTTCCAACTTTGAACCAGGATGCTCAGATATTAGTATAAGTATTTCACCAATGAAATTTCCCCAACCATACATTAAGCATGTAGAACTTTGCTTATCATTATCTACCTCCAATCATAACAGCATGCAACCAGGCTTAAGGGTTAACATGCTTCAATCTTACTTGCTCCTTGCTTGCTAAGTAAGTCCCTTGTTCTGTCGCAGAACTAACTTATTTTCTTTGAGATTTGCAGACCACTGGCCTTGAGGATGTAGGACCAAACTTTCCCAGAGGATAAGGCCTGACCACATTCAAAAAACAGCTGCCACACATTAAGGAGAGCACGGGATGTAAGGAGCACTGGATGTTCCCTGCAACGGATGAAAAACTGAACTCTACATCTGAAGCTAATGATACACTATGCTATATATTAACTAATTGAATTTAAATAAAATAAGTTAAAAATTAAAAAGAAAAAACAGCTGCCACAGCTGCCAGCAAGTCTGTTCAGGGTCATGTGCCACATATGTCCACATATGACTAACCACCTGGGCACCTTCTTCTGCACATAACAACCCCCCCCACCACCAGCACCTTTTCCCCTTTAAAACCCTCCGGCTTCCTCTGGATGAAGAAGATGCAATTTGAGGCATTAGTTCACCACCTTGTCAGGTTGCTGGCTTCCTGAATAAAGCAACCTTTCCCTTGCTACCATCTCTTGTCTCTCAAGTATTGATATTTGAGCAGCAAGCAGTTGAACCTGAGCGCGGAACCGGTCCTCTGCCCCGTAGCACAACGATCAACCCTTAACCACTGACACTTTGTGCTCTACCAATCTTCTTGGCCACCACTTTTCTTCCTTTCTAGAGAAACTTATCTTCTATAGACAGATTTATTTTTTGGTGAGCACTGGTCATTTCTAAGGCTTTAAAAAAATAGATTAGTGATCTTTTTCTCTTTAAGAGTTAGCCTGAGTTTGGAAACAAATGACATATTCTGCACTGGAAAATTCGAGAAGCACAAACAACGAATCATGGAACAGAAGCATAACTTTATAGTTTTAAAAATTTTCTCATTTCTCCCAGTCCCAGAAAGGGCTGACAGTTTCTTTAGGTTAATGATTGAAGAAAAATCTTCAGCTAATTGCTTCTTGGCCTTTTGGCTAAGATCAAGTGTAGAAAAATCTCCAGCTAAGAACCCACGACAACACACTCAATTGATTTTTTCATTTCTTGGGAGGGAAAGTGGATCACACACTGTGTTTCTCACCTCTGATTCTTAATTTTTTTCCTCTGCCAACCAGTTTCTGCTTCTACTTCTCCCTCTCCCCCCATTTTCCTTTCCCTTTCTCCTCATGTTTTTCCTTCATCTGCTCTGCTCCTCAATCTGCAATTTTTTGGCTTAATAACAAAAATCTCACTACTGCTTTGCAGAAAAATATTTCATTGTTGAAAATCATTTAAGAAACAGTTCCCTTTATGACATTCCTGAAATAATTGTTCATTCATATTAACGTTTTAAAGACTTTGACTTGTGTATTTGATTTTTTTGTAACTCAGTTTGTTTTTTTTAAAGATTCATGTATTTATTTGACAGAGAGAGAGATAGCATGAGCAGGAGAAGAAGAGAGAGAGAATCTCAAGCAGACTCCCTCTGAGGATGGAGCCTGACATGGGGCTTGATCTCACAACCCGGAAATCATGACCTGAGCCAAAATCAAGAGTTGGATGCTTAACCAACTGAGCCACCCAGGTTCTCCATGTTTATGCCCTCACTGTTTATAAATATTTTTACTTGTTCCCCATTTTTTCACATAATGTATCCTACATATGTTCATGCATACAAAATAACACATCTGTGCTTCTTAAAATATACTAAAACATGGCTAATAATTTATATAAAATATTTATATCTATATTTTAATATATAAAATTATATATTTTATTTACTATTAAATATAAAATATTTTAGACTTAGAAATAATCTAAAAATACAAGTAGAAATTAGAACAGTCCATACATACTTTTCGTGAGGTTGTTTTTCTCAACATTTTTAGTTTCAATGCCAATAATCAAGATTTCAATTGATTATTGGGTGCCTGGGTGGCTCATTTGTTAAGTGTCTGCCTTCGGCTCAGGTCATGATCCTAGGGTCCTGGGATCGAGCCCCACATCGGGCTCCCTGCTCCACGGGAAGCCTGCTTCTCCCTCTCCCACTCCCCCTGCTTGTGTTCCCTCTCTCGCTGTGTCTTTCTCTGTCAAATAAATAAATAAATAAAATCTTTAAAAAAATAAAAAAATAATTGGTTATTATCCACTTGATGCTTTAGAATTTATTGGACATTTAAGTTAGTTTTAAATTAAAATATATGATATTTTCCTTTATGAACAGATGATATCATATCTAAAAATTTGTATTCATACATCTTTGTATACTTTTAAAATTATTCCCTAAACATATAGTAAGTAAATTGATACACATTTTCTACTATGGCATAATCATGATATAACCTTGAAAATAATGTTATTTGACCAAGTTACTAGAGCCACATTCTAACTTAATTTTTTATTATATGAAACAAAAGTTATGAAAATTAGTCCTATATTTGTCATAAAATAAGAGTTGTTTTTAAGGCACCCATGAATTGCTATAATATAAGCCATCTGAATAATTAATAACACATGAACAAGACATCTACCTAGAATTGATATTAAATGTAACCTGAGAAAACAAAGGATTACAGTGTAACAAATCTAAGTAGAAGATGGAGCAATTGACAACACTCAAATAAGGATAGAATATGTAATCCATACAATAATATATGTATGGACATTCTGCTACTGTGTTACAGTTACATTTTCATTAGTCATTTTTGTTCTACCTCAGAAACTTACTATCCTGAAGAAACATGATGTAGACAAAATATAAACTAATAAATTAATGTTTGGCTATAACATGCCAACAACAAATCCAATCCCTCACAGTGAACTTTCCAAAGTCAGAGATCCTGTACAATAAATGATCACAAATATTTTTTTCTATACCTCTAAGTCTCCTAACAGCTTGATTCAAAGATCTTACATGAAAAAAAAAAGTGAGAGTCAGATAGCCTTTACCCTTTATCTTACATCTTATTGTGTCTTAATTTCTGTTTCATTTCACTCTGAAATACTTCACCTGAAATAATTCATACTAGCAGCAATTTATTAAGTAATCTCTGAATCTGTATCCTATTTGGATGTGTAATATAAATGAAGACAGGAACACACCCATATGAATAAAACCTGTTAATTTGTTTATGGATCGACAGTTCCCAAGTATATATCAGAAATCTGTATGATATTCCTGGACTTACTTTTACGTTTAGAATTCAGAATTGGATGAAAGATGGGTATAATTACATGGAGCCAGATGGCTCTCTTGTGACTACATATTTACAGATGCTCTTGCAGGTTGTTTATTCCAACAAAATTTGGAATAATTCAACCTCACATGAGGCCTTTCTGATTTTTTTAACTGAAAAACATAGGAAACTACTTCTGTTTACTTAAAATAAGACATCTTTGAGCATAGAGCGTGTATATTTATAGTTATTACACATCAAATGTTTTCTGGAAAAATTTAAGTAGGACTATATTTTTGTGTTACTGCTTGTTCCTATTCTTATTGATTAATCTGTTACTACACACTTGTGAGTCTGTTCTATGCAATTAAACTGAAATATGAATTGGTAAGTAGGATCAAACTATATAGTTTCTGATTGTGTGGTTAAACATGAAGGTTTTCACGGTGGGATCAACTTGTGCATAGTAGGTCTAAATTTCAAATAACTTTGCTATTGGCTTACATAATTAAAATAAAATAAAAATCTTGAAGCTGGTGGGTGGCTGTCAGTTAAGTGTCCGACTATTGATTTCAGCTTAGGTCATGATCTCATAGGTCATGAGATGGAGCCCGTGTTGGGCTTTGCGCTTAGCACATAGTCTGCTTGGGACTCTCTCTCCCTCTGCATCTGCCCTACCTCCTGCTCATGCTGTGTCGCTCTCTCTCTCTAAAAAAATAAATGAACAAATGAATGAATGAATGAATGAATGAATGAATAAATAAATAAATAAATAAATAAATAAACTGTTAATGTTTTGTTTAGGAATATATCTTCTTTAATGAGAGTTTGGGGTTAAATTTTATTTTTCTGATTATTTTTGGGTTATGTTAACACTTTAATCATCTTATATTCATTAAGTTTGATTACATATGTAGCAAACTTTAATGTTCCTTAGCTTTAATGTTCCCAGGTGGCAAGGGGATATGACCAGGAATTATAAAATATGCACAAGAAATATAGCTTCCTCAAAATCTAATATTGTTTCCTCTCTTTAAGGATTTACCATTAAAAAAAAAACAACCTACATTCTATATGAAATTTTTTGTAGATCCTGGCCTTTAGGTTTATATGCAAGAGAGTTTGTATGTCTGATTTCACACTGACACAAAATATGACTAAAAGTTATGCTGACACAAAAACATGACTAAATGAATTACATTTTATTTCAGTCACTCTTTTTGATTTCACTTCACCCAACCATTTTAGTTTTCAATGGGAGAAAATATTGACTTTGTGAAAGGGGAAGTGAAATATGAAGGGTATGTTAATCTCAATGGTAATTGTTGATGATCCCTATCTCTCTCCTGTTCTAGGTACTTTCAACTTTCCTAGTCGGCCCATACAGACGTAACTCAGAAGTTGCTTTAGGAAATAGCCATTTCAGAGATACATGTTGGCAGTACAGGATACAGAGTACCTCGGTCTTGTAACTTGATTAATTTACACTGGGTCAACTGATAATAAGGATGAAGTAATATACATAATCTCAACATCAATGGTTGGGGGAACCTGGGTGGCTCAGTCAGTTAAGCATCTGCCTTCAGCTCAGGTCATGATCCCGCTGTCCTGGGATCAAGCCCCGGGCTCCTTGCTCAGTGGGGAGCCTGCTTCTC
Source organism: Eumetopias jubatus (assembly GCF_037043125.1). Classification (NCBI taxonomy): domain Eukaryota; kingdom Metazoa; phylum Chordata; class Mammalia; order Carnivora; family Otariidae; genus Eumetopias; species Eumetopias jubatus. The sequence goes on from NW_028274813.1 coordinate 56,142,661, forward strand.
CCTCTGCCCGCAGCTCCCCCTACTTGTGCTCCCTCTCTCTCTGACAAATAAAGAAAATCTTCCAAAAAACCCCCAAATATCAATGGTTGATTTTATGTTACTCTTAAAATCACCTGCCTCCTTTCTTATTCTGCTTCTGCTTCCTTTTTTTTCTTTCTTTTTTTTTTTTCAGTAAGCTCTACGCCCAGCATGGGGCTTGAATTCATGAACATGGTATCAAGAGTTAAATACTTAACGGACTGAGCCAGCCAGGCACCTCCTCCCTCCTTTCTTTAGTCCCTCTTTCGGCTCTGTTTTAAACTTCCACCTGGGATTTCCCAAGTCCCTCTGTACCAATTATTCTGTAGCAGCCTTCAGTTTGCTGACTTCTAGGCCCACATTAATCCTGGGCCTCTAGCTCCTTGAAGAATGAGAGCATTAAAATTAGTAAAGTAGGTTGGTCCCCTAAATTATCTTTTTTTTAAAGATTTTATTTATTTTATTTGAGAGAGAGAATGAGCTAGAGAGAGAGCACATGAGAGGGGGCAGGGTCAGAGGGAGAAGCAGACTCCCTGCTGAGCAGGGAGCCCGATGTGGGACTCAATCCTGGGACTCCGGGATCATGACCTGAGCCGAAGGGAGTCGCTTAACCAACTGAGCCACCCAGGCGCCCCCCCTAAATTATCTTTTAATGTGTCCGTCCAGTTGTAATCTGTGCACATAACCATAAAGCTAGTCAATTTTCCTCAAAGTGTAGGAAAACTATATTTTGCTCTCATCATCAAAACTGAGAATAAAAAGTTTACTTTCTATTAAAATAATTGGTGTTACTCTGACCTATCAGTATTTTTTCCCACTCTCCATATGTTTTTGCATCTGTTTTTTTTTTTTTTTTTTTTTTTGGAGCTAGTGTGTTTTTCCTCAATTATGACAAGTTACTTATTTTTAAAAAACAAAGGGACACTCTATATCTTTTTCTACTATTCAGTTTTATGTGCCTAAACTGTTACTAATGTATTTTTTTTCTGTATTTTTAAGACACATACCTCAAATGGAATGTATTTGAATGCAGACAAGGAAACCCTCTCTTCTCTATTCTAAGACAGTCCAGATGTAGCTATGTAATCTCCTTTTTCCTTGCATACACCTGCCTTTTTCGTCTTCATTAGGTCATATATGAAAGAAAAATTTTGTTTCATTTTGTTTCTTGAGATCAATTCTGGTCAAAGATTAGCAGAATGGAGATTAGAATATGTAAATATTAAATAATTTTTTAGAGTATGAATAAATTTCATTCTCTTTGTATCCTTTCAGAGTATGGGTCATTTTACCGGCCATGAACATTTTTCAATATTTGTAGTCTTTCCTATTAATCACTTAAATTATTTTATAGACCAAAAGACAATAATAGAAAATATAAAAAAGTCTGCTCTGATATTTGGCCATCCTTATAAATAACAGGTCCTATTTCAAAGTAGATAAAAAAAATCTAATGGGATATAAAATTATATACCAAAATTGAACATTCATTTATTCAAAATAATTAACAGCTTTTTAAAAAAAATTATTTATTTATTTGACAGAGAGAGAGAGCACAAGCAGGGAGAGTGGCAGGCAGAGGGAGAAGGAGAAGCAGGCTCCCAGCTCAGCAGGGAACCTGATGCAGGACTCAATCCCAGGACCCTGGGATCAGTCCTGGGATCATGACCTGAGCTGAAGGCAGACGCTTAACCGACTGAACCACCCAGGTGCCCCAATTAATGGCTTTTTATTTGGTACCTAGAATGCACTAGATGTGATTGTGACCAATTTTCTTTCCAGTGGTGGGAGTGTTTTTAACTGAATCATGACTGCCATTTAATAGTAAACGTTGTATCATATTTTAATTTTTGGCCCTTTAAAATAATTAACAGTGAGCTAGAAGATAGAATAGGACTTTTATGATGGAGGCACTTGTATCAACTAAGTATTTAATGAGTGCTTGAGCCAGCACTCCTGTATCTCTGAAATACATTGAAGTATACAGACTTTCTAATTTTGTTTTTCGACATGTTAAATATTTTTGAACATAATATTTTATAGGTGAATATTTTAAAATATAACTTTTACTAATAACATACTTAATTTTCACCAAAGTTTGGATGTGTATGTCATTTTCAGATTTTGCTGCTACAGAAGTATTATTATAATACTTGGTCCTACACAAAAATGATGTTGTGTAAAGTTAATTAGTTTCTGAGTCTATCTGGATTATTATCAATCTTCCATGAATTACTGTTTATAAGGTCTCTCTTTTTTCCCAGATTCCGCCAATGCAAAAGAGTCAATCTAACAAATATCATGTTAGATTTTGACATTTATACATAAATATCTAAAACTTTCAGGTAGCAAATTAATGTCTTTTTAAAAGCCCAGTTTATAATATTTTCTGTTTTCAGATTCAATTACAGATAGACCTTGTGGTAGGTTAAAATATAGCATTAGAAAATTGAGGTTTGGTCTTATTATTTTTATAGAAAGAATAAGAGGAATCCTATTTTCTTCATTCTTGGAAGGTAGGCTTTGTGTTCTAAGTCTAAGTTTGGTAAATCACTAAGAGTTATTGTTTTGTTGCATTTAAAATTTTAGGGCCCCCAACTATAAACGGTCAGATACTCAAATGAAAGTTGCCACATTTTTTGCTTGTTTTTGTTTTGGGCAGGTGTTTACCAAGGAAAATAAAGTTTTTAGTGTTTTCAG